>NC_056735.1:979208730-979288333 GCF_019279795.1 Protopterus annectens | reverse complement strand
TTTTTTGTTTTTTCCGCTTTTTATTTTGAAACGGCTGACACATACAACTGTGGTACGCTGCATATCCACTCATTGTCCATGCACTGTCCAGATTCCAGAACACCGTAATGACATCTGCTGGATATCGTGGCAGACAGCTATCCTTGCTGTCCTGACAGTGTACCTGTACACGCCATACACCTTGTGTGTACTTGCCTAGTTATGGTGTGTGTATATCTACCTGTGCTGTATGCATGGCCGTGTGTGTGTCCCGCTACAGCCATCTGTGCAGGTGTCGCCACTATGGGTAATCTTTGTGGACCGCTGTTTCATGTGCACGTCTGCACATACCTGCAGACCATACTACCCCCTCCACGGCAGCGGACTTAGATCGACTGCTGCCCTAGGCTGTAGGGCTCCATGGCGCCCAACACCACAGCACATGGTGCCCCCATCTTGGTATACCTACATGACACACCTACTAGACAGGTGGCCCTACTAGTGCGGCGCCCTGGGCAGCCGCAGGATTGCCGTATGCCTACGACCGGATATGGGCACATCACAAGGCATACGTCTACATTCGTTGTTTTACGACATCCAGGTTATAATACCAGAGGGGGGACCTCATCAGCTATGCTATAGAATGCGGATCTAGTTGGATTAGTAGGTGGAGGGTTGGCCACACACCAGGGCTGACCGATGGAACACTGATGAGGCCTCTTTTGAGAGGCAGGTGGAGCAAGCCCCTGTAACGGGAATGTAGTTTAGGTACAGATGTAGGGTTAGCACACATTTGTCCACTCTTTCAGTTCTGTACGCTGTATTACAGTGATATGCTATGCATATCTTCCATATACATTGTTAAATCTTTGATTGATGAGTATTCAGCATAGTACAATATCATATGATACATGTGTTAATAGGATGCCTTCTGAGATGTTAACATATGTGTGTGTGGTTAACATTGCATCTGTGCTTTCTATGCTGTGGTTACATGTTCATTGTTTGCACAGAAAGTAACACATGGAAGTGTAAGGGGGGATATATAAAGCCTGGACGCCTCTATGTTATGTGTAAGTCTCACGGAGCCTACGGGTGATAGCGCTTACATGTCTATGGAGTAACCTTTGGATACCACATGTGACCTGTCGTGGACGAAATGTCTACGCTGACTGTTTCATCTACCTATGTGTGTCTTGGTTTGTGTGCCATAAGGTGCCAGCGGGTCTTTGATGTTGATTAGGTGTATTCCATGGTCAATTGACATTAATCCTATTAATTCACTGAAGGATGTTCTTCATTGGTGGGAACGCCATAGTTTGACCATCGTATGGCTTTCCTAGCTGACGTTGATATTGTGCCATTGGTATGTGTTCCACAGGTCACCCATTTGTTCAGCGGTATGGGAGCGTGTGATCCCCATTTCGGTGCTGGCAGATTGAGAGCTGTGTACGCCGGTATTCGACAGCGGTCTGGCTTTGTATGGGGAGTGTCTACTGTTGTCCCTATCTGTATGTCCTGTGTTATGCCTCACTGCAGCTGTGTGGTTACACCAGGTTCGCGGTTATGGGTGCCATCTTGGTCCTACGCTTGTCCATCCCTAGCGATTGTCTACTGGACACTGGTATGGAGCAGTACACATTTCACACCTGCATTTAGCATTAGCCGGTGGATGCTTTGCACTATCAGTGGGGAGTAAGGCACGTGCTACTCCCACATCCCTCCCACGGTGCGGGACAACGTATTATCTGCCAAACAACACCGAGCCCGTTTCTGCATACCCAGGATCCCATGGCTGCAACCCTCGATGGTACCCATTACACATCCGGCATGTGTGCGGGAATGGGATGTGGACGCACCTCTATGGACTCTACAATCTGGGAATATCTGGACATATGTCCTGCATTCCGTGGACAGTTGTCGTCAACCCTGAACACGCTGGGGGTGCATATGTCTGGCTGTACCGTAGTCACGGCTGTCAGTTCTTCGGGTCTCGATCGTAGCTGGTTGACATTGCGACGGATGAATCTCTGGGGTCCTACTATGAACACCATTGTGCATATGTACAGTGTAGACCTTGTTGGACTGTGTCCATCTGGCTAGTGGGTTTGACTGCTGCTGTATGTTCCTCAATCGCGGATGTCTGCTTGCTACCCATATTATGTAGTGCTACGTTAACCAGGGTATTCTAAACTGAAACCGGATGGTGTAAATCCAATGATGCAGGCTAGAGATGCTTTAAGTAATCCTCAAATGTCCCATTAGGATATGTCCGCCACTGTATTGTCAAACTGACACAACCAAAACATGTAGATCCTATTAATTCATTGACGGATGTTCTTTATAAGCGTGAACGCCATAGTTTCAGGATCCTATGACTTTCCTACTTGACGTTGTTGGTGTGCCATTAGTATGTGTTCCGCAGGTCGCCCATTTGTTCCGCGGTATGGAAGCGAGTGATCCCCATTCTCTTTCTGGCAGATTGAGTGCTGTGTACGCCGGTATTCGCAGGGCGGTCTGACTTTGTATGTGGAGTCTCTACTGTAGTCCCTATCTGTATTCCGTGTTTTGCCTTACTACAGCTGTGTGATTCCACCAGGTTTGCAGTTATGGGTGCCATCTTGGCCGTACGTTTGTCCATCCATGGGAACTGCCTAATGGACACTGGTATAGGGCTGTACACATTTCACAGCTGCATTTAGCATTCTCCGGTGGATGATTTGCATTATTAGTGCGGAGTAACGCATATGCCATACCCACATCCCTCACACGGGGCGGGACAACGGATCATCTGCCAATCAACACCGAGACCCATGTCTGCATACCCACGATCCCATGGCTGCAACCCTCGACAGTACCCGTTGCACATCCTCCATGTGTGCGGGAATGGGATGTGGACGCACTTCTATGGACTGGACAATCTGGGGATTTCTGTGCATATCACCTGCATTTCATGGACAGTTGTCATCAACCTTGAACACGCTGGTGGTGCATATATGTAGCTGTGCCGTAGTCACGGCTGTCGCTTCATCTGGGTCTCCCGATCGCAGCAGGTTGACATTGCGTACGGATAAATTTTGGGTCCTACAATGGACACCAATGTGCATATGTAAAGTGTAGAACTTATTGGACTGTGTCCATCTGGCCAGTGGGTTTGACTGCTGCTGTATGTTCAGCAATCACGGATGTCTGTTTGAGTACCCATATTATGTAGTGCTACGTAAACCGGGCTTTCCGCCACTGAACCCAAATGGTGTAATTCCAATGATGCAGGCTAACAATTGCTTTAACTAATCCGCAGATATCCCATTGGGACATTCCCGCCTCTGTATTGTCAAATTAACACGAACAAAACATGTAGATCCTATTAATTCATTGAAGGATGTTCTTTATATGTGTGTACGCCATAGCTTAAACATCCTATAACGTTTCTAGTTGACGTTGTTGGTGTGCCATTAGTATGTGTTCCGCAGGTCGCCCATTTGTTCCGCGGTATGGAAGCGAGTGATCCCCATTCTCTTGCTGGCAGATTGAGTGCTGTGTACGCCGGGTATTCGACGCGGTCTGACTTTGTATGTGGAGTCTCTACTGTAGTCCCTATCTGTATTCCCTGTGTTTTGCCTTACTACAGCTGTGTGATTCCACCAGGTTTGCAGTTATGGGTGCCATCTTGGCCATACGTTTGTCCATCCTTGGGAAATGCCTACTGGACACTGGTGTAGGGCTGTACCCATTTCACAGCTGCATGTAGCATTCTCCGGTGGATGATTGTCATTATTGGTGGGGGGTAAGGCATGTTCTATACCCACATCCCTCCCACGGGGCGGGACAACGGATTATCTGCCAAACAACACCGAGCCCCATTTCTGCATACCCACGATCCCATGGCTGCAGCCCTCGACGGTACCCATTATACATTCTTCATGTGTGCGGGACTGAGATGTGGACGCACATCTATGGACACGGCCATATGGGTATTTCTGCCCATATGTTCTGCGTTTCATGGACACCTGTCATCAACCTTAAACACGCTGGTGGTGCATATGTCTAACAGTGCCGTAGTCATGGCTGTTCGCTTCCTCCATCACGTTTATCTTGCTTAGGGCTAAATTTTTGGGTCCTACAATGGACACCAATGTGCATATGTAAAGTGCAGAACCTGTTGGACTGTGTCCATCTGGCCAGTGGGTTTGACTGCTGCTGTATGTTCCCCAATCGCGGGTGTGTGTTTGACTACACATATTATGTAGTGCTACGACATCCAGGTCTTTCAAACCTGACACCGAATGGTGTACATCCAAAGATGCAGGTTAGCAACTGCTTTACATAATCCTCTGAGGTCACAATACGAAATATCCGCCACTGTATTGTCAGAATAACACCACCATGACATGTGGATCCTATTACTTCATTGAAGGATGTTCTTTATATGTGGGTACGCCATAGCTTGACCATCCCATAACCTTCCTAGTTGACGTTGGTGGTGTGCCATTACTATGTGTTCCTCAGATCGCCCATTTGTTCCGCAGTATGTAAGTAGGGTTGCCACCTTTTCAAATGGTCAAAGTGGGACATTTTTGGTACAAACCAGATTTTACAGGCTGACACATACCCACAGTCAGTACAAAGGATAGAACTTAACTTTTTTGCCTAAATAAAAGCTTATTATTGTACCATTTTAGTTGATTATTCTGTTTCTTATAACATTTAGGTATTTTAGATACAGAATAACTGTTTTATGCAACTATTACATAAAATATAGGAAACGATTTTGTCCTAAAATCTCAGGACATTTGCCATTTTTATAATGTTTTGTCAGGACACAACTGCCCAAAGAGGGACTGTCCCTCGCAAAGTGGGACAGGTGGTAACCCTATATGTAAGCGAGTGAACCCCATTTTCTTGCTGGCAGATTGAGTGCTGTCTACGCCGGTATTCGCACGCCGGTCTGGCTTTGTATGGGGGGTGTGTACTGTGGTCCCTATCTGTATTTTCTGTGTTATGCCTTACTGCAGCTGTGGAATTACACCGGGTTTGCAGTTATGGGTGGCCATCTTGGTCGTACGTTTGTCCGTCCATGGGAAATGCCTACTGGACACTGGTATAGGGCTGTACACATTTCACAGCTGCATTTAGCATTCTCCGGTGGATGATTTGCATTATTAGTGGGGAGTAACGCATGTGCTATACCCACATACCTCCCACGGGGCGGAACGACGGATTATCTGCCAATCAACACCGAGCCCCATTTCTGCATACCCACGATCCCATGTCTGCAACCCTCGACGGTACCCATTGCACATCCTTCATGTGTGCGGGAATGGGATGTGGACGCACGTCTATGGACTCGGCAACCTGGGGAGTCCTATTCATATGTCCTGCATTTCATGGACACTTGTCATCAACCTTGAACACGCTGGTGGTGCACATATCTAGCTGTGCCGTAGTCACGGCTATCAGTTCTTCTGGGTCTCTAGATCGCTGCCTGTTCACATTGCATACGGATAAATTTTTGGGTCCTACAATGGACACCAATGTGCATATGTAAAGTGTAGAACTTATTGGACTGTGTCCATCTGGCCAGTGGGTTTGACTGCTGCTGTATGTTCAGCAATCACGGATGTCTGTTTGAGTACCCATATTATGTAGTGCTACGTAAACCGGGCTTTCCGCCACTGAACCCAAATGGTGTAATTCCAATGATGCAGGCTAACAATTGCTTTAACTAATCCGCAGATATCCCATTGGGACATTCCCGCCTCTGTATTGTCAAATTAACACGTACAAAACATGTAGATCCTATTAATTCATTGAAGGATGTTCTTTATATGTGTGTACGCCATAGCTTAAACATCCTATAACGTTTCTAGTTGACGTTGTTGGTGTGCCATTAGTATGTGTTCCGCAGGTCGCCCATTTGTTCCGCGGTATGGAAGCGAGTGATCACCATTCTCTTGCTGGCAGATTGAGTGCTGTGTACGCCGGTATTCGCACGGCGGTCTGACTTTGTATGTGGAGTCTCTACTGTAGTCCCTATCTGTATTCCTTGTGTTTTGCCTTACTACAGCTGTGTGATTCCACCAGGTTTGCAGTAATGGGTGCCATCTTGGCCGTACGTTTGTCCATCCATGGGAACTGCCTAATGGACACTGGTATAGGGCTGTACACATGTCACAGCTGCATTTAGCATTCTCCGGTGGATGATTTGCATTATTAGTGCGGAGTAACGCATATGCCATACCCACAACCCTCACACGGGGCGGGACAACGGATCATCTGCCAATCAACTCCGACACCCATTTCTGCATACCCACGATCCCATGGCTGCAACCCTCGACAGTACCCATTGCAAATCCTCCATGTGTGCGGGAATGGGATGTGGACGCACATCTATGGACTCGACAATCTGGGGATTTCTGTGCATATGTCCTGCATTTCATGGACAGTTGTCATCAACCTTGAACACGCTGGTGGTGCATATATGTAGCTGTGCCGTAGTCACGGCTGTCACTTCATCTGGGTCTCCCGATCGCAGCCGGTTGACATTGCGTACGGATAAATTTTTGGGTCCTACAATGGACACAAATGTGCATATGTAAAATGTAGAACATGTTGGACTGTGTCCATCTGGCCAGTGGTTGTGACCGCTGCTGTATGTTCCCCAATCGCGGATGTGTGTTTGACTACACATATTATGTTGTGCTATGAAACCCATGTTCTACTACGATTAACCCAAATGGTATTAATGTAATGCTGCAGGTTGGCAACTGCTTTAAGTAATCCTCAGAAGGCCCAGTAGGACATATACGCCACTGTATTGTCAATATAACACAGCCAGAACATGTAGACCCTATTGATTCATTGAAGGATGTTCTTTATAAGCGGGAACGCCAGTGTTTAAACATCCTATGACCTTCCTAGTTGACGTTGTTGGTGTGCCATTGGTATGTGTTCCACTGGTCGCCCATTTGTTCCGCAGTATGGCAGCGAATAATCCCCATGTTGTTGCTGGCAGATCGAGTGCTGTGTACGCCGGTATTCGCACGGCGGTCTGGATTTCTATGGGGAGTGTCTACTGTAGTTTCCATCTGCATTTCCTGTGTTATGCCTTACTGCAGCTGTGTGATTCCACCGGGCTTGCAGGTATGGGTGCCATCCTGGTCGTAGGCCTGTCCATCCATGGGGATTGCCTACTGGACACTGTTATGGCCTGTACACATTCCACACCTGCATTTAGCATTATCCGGTGGATGCTTTGCATTATTAGTGGGGAGTAGGTCATGTGCTACACCCACATCCCTCCCACGGGGCGGGACAACGGATTATCTGCCAAACAACACCGAGCCCCATTTCTGCATACCCAAGATCCCATGGCTGCAACCCTCGACAGTACCCATTACACATCCTTCATGTGTGCGGGACTGGGATGTGGACGCACATGTATGGACACGTCGATCTGGGGATTTCTGTTCATATGTCCTGCATTTCATGGACACCTGTCATCAACCTTAAACACGCTGGTGGTGCATATGTATAACTGTGCCGTAGTCACGGCTATCGCATCATCTGGTGGTCGGAAACGGCTGGATGGAGTTCTGTTAGAAGGTATTTTTGGGTCCTACAATGGACACAAATGTGCATATGTAAAGTTAGATGTTGCTGGACTGTGTCCAACTGGCCAGTGGTTTTGACTGCTGCTGTATGTTCCCCAATCGCGGATGTCTGTTTGACTACCCATTCTACGTGGTGCTACGTAAACCAGGTGTTTTAGAACTGTGAATAAATGGTGTATATCCAAAGATGCAGGTTAGCAACTGCTTTAAATAAACCTCAGACGTCCCAATAGGACATATCCGTCACTGTACTTTCAACATAACACCACCGGAACATGTTGATCCCCTATGTATTCATTGAAGCATGTTTTCTTTATAGGTGGGAACGCCATAGTTTACATATCCTAGTTGACGTTGTTGGTGTGCCATTAGTATGTGTTCCACAGGTCGCCCATCTGTTCCGCTGTATGGTAGCGAGCGCTCCCCATTTTGTTGCTGGCAGATTGCGTGCTGTGTACGCCGGTGTTCGCACGGCGGTCCGACTTTGTATGGGGAATGTCAAGTGTAGTCCCTATGTGTATTACCTGTGTTATGCCTTACTGCGGCTGTGTAATTCCACCGGGTTTGCAGTTATGGGTGCCATCTTGGTCGTACGCTTGTCCATCCATGAGAATTGCCTACTGGACACTGGTATAGGGCTGTACACATTTCACACCTGCATTTAGCATTCTCCGGTGGATGCTTTGCATTATTAGTGGGGAGTAAGGCAGGTGCTACGCCCACATCCCTCCCACGGGGCGGGACAAAGGATTACCTGCCAAATGACACCGAGCCCTGTTTCTACATACCCAGGATCCCTTGACTGCAACAGTCGACAGTACCCATTACACATCCTTCATGTGTGCGGGACTGTGATGTGGACGCACTTCTATGGACTCGGAACTCTGGGGATTTCTGTGCATATGTGCTGCATTTCATGGACAGCTATCATCAACATTGAACACGCTTGCGGTACATATGTCTAGCTGTGACGTGGTCATGACTATCGGTTCACGTGGGTGACGATGAAGGCTGGCACGCATTCCGTATGGGAAAATTTTTGAGTCCTACAATGGACACCAATGTGCATATGTAAAATGTAGAACATGTTGGACTGTGTCCATCTGGCCAGTGGTTGTGACCGCTGCTGTATGTTCCCCAATCGCGGATGTGTGTTTGACTACACATATTATGTTGTGCTACGAAACCCATGTTCTACTACGATTAACCCAAATGGTATTAATGTAATGCTGCAGGTTGGCAACTGCTTTAAGTAATCCTCAGAAGGCCCAGTAGGACATATACGCCACTGTATTGTCAATATAACACAGCCAGAACATGTAGACCCTATTGATTCATTGAAGGATGTTCTTTATAAGCAGGAACGCCAGTGTTTAAACATCCTATGACCTTCCTAGTTGACGTTGTTGGTGTGCCATTGGTATGTGTTCCACTGGTCGCCCATTTGTTCCGCAGTATGGCAGCGAGTAATCCCCATGTTGTTGCTGGCAGATCGAGTGCTGTGTACGCCGGTATTCGCACGGCGGTCTGGATTTCTATGGGGAGTGTCTACTGTAGTTTCCATCTGCATTTCCTGTGTTATGCCTTACTGCAGCTGTGTAATTCCACCGGGCTTGCAGGTATGGGTGCCATCCTGGTCGTAGGCCTGTCCATCCATGGGGATTGCCTACTGGACACTGTTATGGCCTGTACACATTCCACACCTGCATTTAGCATTATCCGGTGGATGCTTTGCATTATTAGTGGGGAGTAAGGCAGGTGCTACGCCCACATCCCTCCCACGGGGCGGGACAAAGGATTACCTGCCAAATGACACCGAGCCCTGTTTCTACATACCCAGGATCCCTTGACTGCAACAGTCGACAGTACCCATTACACATCCTTCATGTGTGCGGGACTGTGATGTGGACGCACTTCTATGGACTCGGAACTCTGGGGATTTCTGTGCATATGTGCTGCATTTCATGGACAGCTATCATCAACATTGAACACGCTTGTGGTACATATGTCTAGCTGTGACGTGGTCACGACTATCGGTTCACGTGGTTGACGATGAAGGCTGGCACGCATTCCGTATGGGAAAATTTTTGGGTCCTACAATGGACACCAATGTGCATATGTAAAGTGTAGAGCTTGTCGGACTGTGTCCGTGTGGCCAGTGGGTTTGACTGCTGCTGTGTGTTCACCAATCGCGGATGTCTGCTTGACTACCCATAGTGTGTAGTGCTACGGAAACCATGTTTTCCGAGACCGGAACCAAATGGTGTACATCCAATGTTGCAGGTTAACAACCGCTTTAATTAATCCCCAGAGGTCCCGGTTGGGAAGTATCGCCACTTTATTGTCGGAACGACACCTCCAGACTAGGTAAATCACGGGCACGTTGGCACGGTCTTAACGGCCATTTGCAAATGTAATTAGCAGACACGTGTCAATACATGTATAATAATACATATTGTCATGCCGAAGTTAATGTATGTTATTTGGACAATGGCTTCTGCTATTGACATCCGTTGCTGTGGGTGTTGGCGGTTACCATACACATGGCTTTCTCAAAGGCCGAATTCACAATTCTGAACACTACTGTGGTCTCCTTTAAGGACCCTGAGCCAGTGGTCAACAGTACTGCAGCCACTGCATCACTTACATATGGCGTCTGCCGGTACCTACAGGACTGCATGGATCAGGCATTCCCTTACCCAACTGTGGTTCATTGTACCAATGCCAAGCATCCAGTGTGGTGTACCCCAGCCATACACAAGCTGTACAATGAGAGGAGGTGGCTACTACAAGGCAGAGCAGACACCTTGTGAGGTATGACACCCTTGGTCATTATATGTGTAGAGCTACAGGCTGTCATGACATGGTCCGGGGCACGTTCCACAGATATATCTCCATGGACCTGGCTGACAATCATACAGCCTTCATTTGCTATGCTGGACACCTGGGAGGTCACTCCCACATATGCTCTGACTGGGTTCACGATGATGTGGAGTTTACTCAACATACACACATTGCCAACATACGGGCTGACAGGTTCGGTGAAGACATCTCCACACCCTCCCCCCCACATGAAGAGATGTCTGTACCGGCGGTTTGTGGTCCCCGAATGTTCTGTGACGCACGGATGGAACATGCTCTCTCCAGGGTAGTGAACATAGCATCCATGTGACCAGCTGGTGACCCGACTGTGTACTCCACGATCTCATTGAGGAATTAGACCCACAGTTAGGACAGCTGTTTATTTCTAGCCTCACCTCGGGTAACGTACCCGGGTTGTGTCGCACGGCGACTGTAGTCCCACGTCACAGGGCCAATCCCTCCACTGACCCTGGTTATTACTGTCCCATTACCATGAGGAGACCTATCTGCAAAGACATGGGAAGGGATCATACTGCGGCCCGTAGATGAAGGCATAGGGGACCTGCATACTTTGCATCCAACCCGGTTTGGCTTGGTCAGGGGCGGTTCATGCGTTTAAAGCATGTTTGACGTTTTTGGGACAGTCACCGAGGCCATTGATGGGGCCTTGCCGTCCATACAGCCTACCTCGACCTGGCAAAGGCCTTCAACACAATACCCCCCTTCGGTATCATTGATAAACCCATCGGCTTGGATGTGAACACGTACATCGCAGGATGGGTTGTAAACTGGCTATGTGACACGGCCCACGCGGTCATAGTTGCTGGCAGCATGTCGGACCTACTGCCTGTCGCAGGCGGTGTCCCACGGGGCTCTGCCCTGGGTCCACTCCTCTTCTACATCTACATTTCCACAGTACAGGCACACACAGGGTGTTATGGGCGACATTGTTTGTAGATGACTGCGAACCGGGTGCCATAGTGGGACGGACATCTGACACAGATATCCTTCAAAGGGGCCTCCCAGATATGCATATCTGCTGTCAGGGACATGGCCTACAGCTAAATGCAAGGTAATGCAAAATCATACCCGTCGAGGAGAACGAGGTCACCCCTGTCCGGCATATGGGTGGCAGTCCACTGAGCGCGGGGGTAATTACCAGGGATCAGGGGACACAGGTTGTCGGTCACCATTCGTTCAACACACACGTTGCTATCGTGGTTCGGTAGGACTTCTACATTGCCCACCTGTTTGTGCAGGGATTCACATCTAGATCAGGGTAGGTCATTGTCTCCTTGTACTCATTACGTGTTACACCTATGATTGAGTACATTGCCCCATTCGGAGGGTATCTGACCCGACACCTACAGCAGCTGGGAAGGCCTCATAGGTTAATTGTCATACAGATGCAGGGTGTCAGGGATTTGTGTAATGCTGGCCCACTGTTAGGACCCCTGCTCCATTCGGTCACATACCTCTTGTTCGGTGTTGACCTGTGCCTGACATACGAGGCCATGTCGACCCATATGTCATGTCTATGCTTCACCTACTGTATCTACATCCCTCGGAACCACAAGGGCAGGTGACGTGAACCTTGACGCGGTCATTAATAGGATGTGTTGGAGTGACACATACGTCACCCAGACACTCACTATGCTGTGGATCTACATCACAGTACATGTGAGGCAGAGATCCTTGCTAGCCTTGTTCGAGGGGGATCTTGTCCGTTGGATGGGGGATTGCAGATATACCCCAGGGATTACATCATTATCACTGCTTGACAGAGATACGGCAATATCATAGGCATTTTATCTCCGGACCGGAAGGTTGGCAAAGGAATCCTAACTATGGACTAGGGTTATGGCTGACCTTGGGTAGATAGCCTACCCTGTACCTATGGACCTATGAACCTATGTTCATAGTTTGTCCCATTTACACTTGTCTATCCCCTATCCTCTTTCTCATGTGTATATTTCTGTGGCACGTGATTGTCCTCTGTATTACCTGCAGGTATGCTGTCTACAGTGCACATACGTCACGGTTGATTACAGTGTATCTGTGTCCCTACCACTGTGATACTGAGGACTACCACACATCCTTCACAACATTACATGCATATGTCCATTCTATTATTCTTTGGCCTATGGGGGGGTGTTAAGGCAACGGTTACATGTGTCCCTGTTTGTGCGCGCGTCATGGTGGTCTTTGACCAGCCTCCGTTGCGGTTGTGGGATGGACGGTAGTGTTGCTGTGTGTTTGGCATGTGTTTTCATTGCCGGTACATCTGTGGGAGGTGTGGTTGGCACATGTTCCTCTTTGCAGGGAGCCCCATCCTGGGGTTTTGTGTCATGCATCTACACTTGGCACGTGCCATATGTCCTGTGCTATTCCCACAGTCGTGTATGCCTTCATGCATTACTACTGCGTGTTACTGGCTGTTTGTATGTGGTACACATGGCGATTGTGGTGGTTGGCTTGGCCTATTCCCATGCTATGACATACACATCTGTCAATTAAGTTGTTAAAATCAGACTGTAACACTCATTAGGCTTTTCAAAATGACAGTCAATAACACAGGAAGCTCAGTTTCACAACGTTTTAATACTGTACACCAGGAGGCAAATAACTATGCAGTACAAGTATAGAGTTTTGTCTGACTCTATACAGGAAGCAGCTTTATGTGTATTGTGTTTACAATCAGCTTTTGCCCACCTTAATGACGTGGTCAGTCACAGGGCATTTACATCACTATAATCCACAATATTCTATTCATACAACGGTGCTAAGGTAATGCTTATTAAATGTTTTCCCATGAGAATAGCACAGCCTTGCAAGGCACCTGGTCAATTAGAATGTCCTTCTGTAAATGTTGCTCTGTCAAGGTTCCAAGCCTGTTCGGATACAATAGTCAGTTCATTTCCTACTAGGTTCCTTTGTCTCTCTGGTGAGCAGCTGTACTCTATCTTCGATAGAGCTCACAAGGCCATCCTCCTCAGTGGAAGGAAGAAAGATATACATGTACATACATTTATTATTCTCTAACCCAGCGGATAATTATTGCTGAATGACATACGCCTGCTGAACTGGTTACTGCCAGGGTCAGAGTTCAATCACACTGCAGCTACGCTTCAGGCAATTACATGCATGATAAGTTCTACTGCCATATTGTAAAATAGAATAAAATGCATTATACACTATTTGCTTCTAAACTAGCACGTCATATATGTTTAGATATATCCTTTTCTAACATTCTCCCTCCTTTTAATGCTTTTATTCTATCCAGAAACATATACAACATTATTTCATTCCCTAGCCTCGTCCTCTCTGGAACTTTTAACTAGGCAAATCATTTGTTTTACATTTCAGAAAGAATTTCATTTGGTATTAACAAATTCCACTCCAGGTCTTGATACATAGTCTCGGTTACAGATACGTCAACAGAGTCCCTAACTAATCCTTTCATACAAGGTATCCCGCAACAGACACATGCTCCCAATATGAGCAAAACAACACAAATGGCAATCAAGATATTCATTATGAGTGAACCCCATCCACCAAATGGTTTCTGGAAATAGTTCGTCAGTGGGTTTGGGCCTGGTTCCGCCATGGCTGATACCTGCTGTATTACCTCTAGGTGGTCGTTGATATCGTGCTTATTATGTGGTATATACACAGCAGTCTTCTTTGATAAGCGCACGCACCACCTCTCGCCAGGGTGCAGTCAAGAGCCATTACATTTTGTAGCACAACAGTTCTCATTGCATTCAGTTCATCAGTCACAAGTTCGAGAGCGGAAAAGTCGCATTGCTCATTACTTCGAGAGGTTTTGACAACTTCCTCAGTTCCCTGATTGATTTCACTGCTCCATAAGCTGGGATTATTCCAGCCCAGGATATAACACTGTCACTGAAGTCCATAGGAGTCAATTTTCCTTTATCTCTTACAGAAGAATGATCTTTCCAAACAGCTTCGATGTCACCCACTGGATTAGTAGGTTTCTCGACTGAGTTCCCAGTTCTTCGAGCTATATCTCTTACATTTCGTATCGTACCCAGAGGCAATTCTGCAGTATGTCTTATGGCTGGAACCAGATAACCCAAAAAACAACTGCCGGACCAATTCTCAGGTAACCATTGATATGCTTTTTTCCCCACAAACAAAATAACAATATTCTACTTTACTACTGATGCGGGTTAACTCTGCATGTAACATTTTCCTGTCTATAACAGACAACTGTTTATACAATTCAGGATGTTTCTGCACATCTTTCCACGTTGTTCTCATTAAGCTTAAATACGAATCATAAATCGTGCTACAACTACTACTGTGATCTTTGGCTTTTATATGACATTTGTAAGACACAGTTATGTTACAATTACTCCCACCAACTTGGACTGTATCATGTTTATAAAACAAACAATTCCTTTTTGTGTAACAGGTAAGTACAGTGCCACTTTGTCCTGTGATCTCACAGAACCTGTATCAAAAGGTAGATATTCACAAGTCTCAATTTATCCCCGAGGGGACAGCAGACATCAAAAGTCCTCCATATGCTGTAGGTATGGCAGTACAAACCCAGCAATTTGAAATGTTCATAGTCTCTACATGCACACGCTTCATGGCTAGGTATGTGTTGAGGTTTGGATGCCAATCTGTGGCCAGTTCATCACGTTTCATTATTTGTATCTGTGTAGTTATATGCAGGAAAGATCCCAGCAAAAGAAAAGTCACCACAAACATGGTTAATAGGTGTATGATCAGTAGGACAGTAAACCAATGTCTTTGGGGTTGCTTTGTATTGTTATACACTCTGCCCCTGGTCATTCTGTCTCTATGGTATATCGGCTACGACATGTAAATCAGACTGGATATTCTTTACCGGTTTGCAAGGGGTCAGGTGAACCCAGGACGACCTCTCCGCAACCTTTACTGCAGTAGGCGTTGCCAACAGTACCTGGTACGGACCTTCCCACGTTGGACTTGTCCGGTTACTTGTTTGGATAACATTTAACCACACCCAGGATCCTGGAGTCAGCTCTGCATCCGGCTTCGTTTGTTCTTTATCTGAAAAAGAGTTTAACTGCAAAACAGTGTTATTGGTTAACAATCCTCTCATGTAACTGGCTAATGAGCCATCGACCTCCAGCTCTGCAGGCATGAGAGCTTTCCACTGTGGCACATAATATGCCATTCCAAATACTACTTCAAAGGGGGTCAAACCCTTTACATTTGGAACTGTTGTCATGCTCAGCAATGCTAGAGGTAGACAGCACATCCAATTCGTCTGGGTGTCACTCATCAACCTCCTCAACTTATTTCTCGAAATCCCATTGTACCTCTCCACCAGTCATGCTGACTGTGGGTGGTACGTGCAACGATTCTTCAAGGAAATCCCAAAGAATCACCCAGGTTGCTGGATTGTCTGGTTCACAAAATGTGTTCTATTGTCACTGTAGCTTCTTTCCAGTATGCCAGATCTAGGGATACTTTATTTTACTGGGGCCTTTGCCGCTGTTGCTGCATCTGGATTCCTGGTTGGAAATGCTTCTACCCATTTTGAAAACATATCTATAATCACTAAACAGTATTTCTTCCCTTCACATTTATTCAGCTCTATAAACTCCATACAAATAGTATGGAACGGATATGGTGGTGTAGGAAACCCCTCGCTTCGGTTGGAATGCTCCCTGTGCATGATGTTTACTGCAAATATGACACGCTGCACAAAATGTTTGTATGTGGTTCCTAATTCCGTATGTTTGGAATATTCTGTTAACCAACTATACCATCCCCCCTGTTGAGACATGGCTCTGCCCATGGCTCAACAAAGCCGCATATCTAAATAAATTAGACGTTGGCTTTCTCACTTTGGAGATGTACAGTCCGTCTTCAAGGATTGCTCCTCGTCTTACCCACGTCTGCTTTTCTGCTTTCGTAGTTGATGTTTGCATTGTTTCTAACATTTCTAAATCTAGAATCTCTGAGGATTGTCATTCCTCATTCAAAAAGTAAGTTTCTGAGTGTGAGGCTGCTTGTTTTGCAGCTGCATCAGCTCGTGCATTACCTTTCGTAATCTTATCCTGTTGCTTTGTATGAGCTGCACATTTACAATTAGCTACTTTAGTAGGTAACTGAATGGAATCTAATAAATTCAAGATCAATTGCGCATGATTAATCGGTTTACCAGTGGATGTTATCATTCCCCTATTCTTCCACTGCTGCGCATAAACATGCACTGTAGAGACAGCATACTGACTATCGGTATATATGTCCACACATCTGTTTTTCGCTAGAGTGCAAGCACGTGTTAAAGCTATCAATTCTGCTGCTTGAGCAGACAAGTTATGCTGCAGGGGTTGGGCTTCTACAATCTCAATATCAGTAACTACTGCATAACCTACTTGATTCTTTCCTGTAGGACCCTTTCTACATGATCCGTACACATAAACTGTCACCTCTGCATCATCTAAGGGTATATCAGTAATATCCTGTCTGGGTAAAGTTATTTGCTCCATTTCCTGTAGGCAACTGTGTGGTGTGCCATACACAGGTGTCGGACGTGACGTTGATGGGTTTAATGTTGTACAACGTTCAATCACCATATGAGGTTGACACAGGAGTATGGTCAAACAAGAAAGATGTCTAGCACGGGTCAGGAATGCTATTTTCTCTTGCAGCTAAATTATCGCAACTGCATGAGGCACTCTCACAATGAGAGGGTGGAATAATACCATTGATGCCAAAGCCTGTACTGCCATGGCTGCTGCAACAACTGCCTGTACACAATGTGGCAATGACCGTGCCACTGGGTCCAACTGCGATGAGTAGTAAGCTATGGGGCGTTGCTTACTTCCATGCTGTTGCGTCATGAATGACGTAATATATCCCTGCTTACAATCTACAGTCTGAAACTTTCTCTTACCCTTTTTACCTGACTGTACTACAAAGACTTCTGCTCCATCTTCAGCTGTGAAGACCTGCGTCTTCCTTTTCTTCTTACTGTTAAGATGTCTTTCAGCAAGCCTAGCATACTCCAGTACGGCTTGTAGCCTACTCGTTCGGTGATCTATCATATGCTTTGTAATATAGCTACCGATAGGGGCAATGCAACCTTTCGAAAATGCATTTTTCAACTGTTGTTCATATGCACTATCGTTTTTCAGATTTGCAGGAATAGGCATGCCACTATGGTTATTGAAACATTCCAATAATCTACCATAGTATGCATCTACAGTTTCATTATCTTGTTGTATGCACTGATTAATACAGGTCCAATCTGCTCTAGGTTTCCAATTTTTGGTAATTCGGTCCATAAGACCCTTCAACGTGGTGTCTACTTCTGCGTCACTATGTGGGAGTGGTTTAAGTTGCGCATCACGAGCATTCCGGACGACACAAAACATGTGCCAGTCTGGACCTATTATTTGTCTAATCACCTTCTCTACTTCTTCCCCATTTAAGTGGTAACTCATTCACATACCTTGTAAATGTTGTATAAACTTTTCATGATTACTTTGTGGATGGGGAATTCCCTCTGTAACTTTCCGGATATCTTCCGGTGTCCACGGTCTATACACTAGGGGAGTTGGGTCCTGGCCTTCCTGTCCTGCCTGAGGGTTCGGTACGTCAATTAATTGACAGATTTCCTCACTCTGTTCTACTGACTCTCTTCTTAGTTGGGTGTCCCTAGGTGTTTTACGTGTTCGGGATCTAGTTTCAATAGCTTCTCTTACAAATGGTTGTTGTGATACCTCTGTTGCCACAGGATAACGTGGGGGGGACTAGCCTGCCCTCCCGCTTCATATCCTGGATGTGGTATCGGAGGGGGTGGAGGGGGGGGCGTCGCTACTACTGTATTATTATCTTCTTTGTTCACGATGATGCTTTCGCATTTTTAGTCTTCTGTTCCCTTCGGTTCACTACCTCAATCCACCTATGTGCTTGAGGGATACCCAAATGTCGCTGTTTTTTCGCCTGAACATCTTAGGGTTGCCACCTTTTCAAATGCCCAAAGTGGGACATTTTTGGTAGGAACATCAGATTTTGCAGGGCAAAACATACCCACGGCCAGTACAAAGGACAGAAATTCACTTTTTGCCAGAATAGAAACTTATTCTTGTATCATTTGAGTTGCTTATTCTGTTTATTATAATATTTTGGTGTTTCAGATACAAAATAACTGTTTTATGCAACTATTAAAGAAAATATAGGAAATATTTTTGTCCTAAGATATCAGGACATTTGCCATTTGTTCAGTTTTTTTGCAGGACACAACTGCCCAAAGAGGGACTGTCCCTCGCAAAGTGGGACAGGTGGTAACCCTAGAACATCTGCGTCACATTTTAAGTGATTCCAATGTTTCACTAATGATATTTTGTCTAATATACCATCAAAGTCATATTTATTACCCCATTTTGCAAAATATCTCACATTATCTGCTCTCTGCAATTGCATATACTTCACATCATCCGTCAAAGGCGGATCTCACGATCTCTTAGTGCACTAATTTCCCATGTCTTCTAAACGACTGTTACGTGACCCTTCTCTCGTACCACGTGGTATCTCCTTCCCTGTATCCACTGTAGTGTCTACAATGACTGTTTACTCTGCTCTGTGTTCCCCTGATCTATGTCCAAATGTAAAACTACTTGAATTGGTCTTCGACCTGCTATCACAAATGTTAACAAAACACAATGTAGCCTGGTCCCTGATCTACAACAGAGACAAAGAGGCAAACTCTCCTTACCTGAGCCTCCCATTTATGACTGCACGTTTTCTTCTTGGGATCCAGTTTTCCGCTTTTCAGCCACAGATCAGAAAGTGGACAGCCTCTTTACACACAACAATTCAGTCGGAGGTCTTTTCACTCAAGAAGAACCATTTAGGCAACTTCTCCTGCGCAGATTTCTTACCACCCATGCACTCTGACCTGCAGCTTACCAAGGGAATTCCGGCTAAGAAGGACCACAATGTCAAATAAGTTGTTAAAATCAGACTGTAGAAATCAGTAGGCTTTTCTAAATGACAGTCAATAACACAGGAAGCTCAGGTTCACAACGTTTTAGTAGTGTACACCGGGAGGCAAAATCTATACAGTACAAGTATAAGAGTTTTGTCTGACTCTATACAGGAAGCAATTTGTTTATATAGTGTTTACAATCAGCTTTTGCCCACCTTACTGACGTGGTCAGTCACAGGGCATTTCCATCACTATGGTCCGCAATATTCTATTCATACGAGGGTGCTGAGGTAATGCTTTTAAAATGTTTTCCCATGAGAATAACACAGCCTTGCAAGGCACCTGGTCAATTACAGTGTCCTTCTGTAATTGTTGCTCTTTCAAGGACCCTGGACTGTTCAGATACAATAGTCAGTTCATTTCTTAATACGTTCCTTTGTCTCTCTGGTAAGGAGTTGTACTCTATCTTCGATACAGCTCACAAGGCCATCCTCCTCAGTGGAAGGGAGGAAGATATACATGTACATACATTTATTTTTCTCTAACCCAGCAGATAATTAATGCTGAAAGACATAAGCCTGCTGAACTGGTTACTGCCAGGGTCAGAGTTCAATCACACTGCAGCTAAGCTTCAGCCAATTACATGCAAGATCATTTCTACTGCCATATTGTAAAGTAGAATACAATGCATTATATACTATTTTGCTTCTAAAATGGCACTTCATATGTGTTTCTATATATATTTTTCTAACAACATCCATCCGGCCATATGCATGTTATTCCGTCCTTTGCCTTGGCCGTGGGTGTTTGGCCGTCCGGCAGCGCTACTCTCCACATGTGATGTCCCACCTTCCCCTTCTATGCCTGTGGCACCCTGTTAGGACGTTCTGTTTCGTAGGCAGATGTTCCGCTATATGTGTTTGACATGTCTGCATAGCTAATCATCGGTACGGTGGTTGAACATCCCGACTTGTACACATGTGTACAGTTATGTGCACCGTGGCGTGTGCAAGCCTATGGGGTTTGGGCGGGTCCATACACATTCTGCCGACACATTCACATGCAGCCATTTGCATATCTGTACCTGAGGTGGGTTGTTAACATGTGGGGTACATCTTTGCCCGCGTGGCACTGCCTAAGACAATACTTCTTACCACATTTCAGGTATGCCCATTGTGTGTAGGTGTGTAGCTGCGCAAGGCTGCTAGCTGGGTTGGGTGCACGGTCGTACATGGGTGGGGGTTACATGCTATAATGGGGCTATTGTGTATTACATTTGCATGCATGGGTTCTGCTTCTGGATATTACGCTTAGACATACGCCGTCCTGTGTATGCGACGAGCACGTTGCTGGGTTTGGTACATGTTGCTATGTACATGTTTGCCTGTATTTAGGGTATCTTGGTTCCTTCTTGTTGTTATGTCGACACAGCTACCCGGCTGTGTACTCTCACTACTGCTGGTGACCATTACGGTTGCCACCTTTTCCAATGCCCAAAGTGGGACATCTTTTGGGGAAACCTCGGATTTTGCAGGACAACACATACCCACAGCAAGTAGAGATGACAGAACTTCACTTTTTTTCCAAAATATACGCTAATTCTCATAGCATTTGGGTTGCTTATTCTGTTTCTTATGCCATGTATGTGTTTCATATACAAAATATATGTTTTATGCTACTATTAAAGGTATATTGAGGGAATCTTTTTGTCCGGAAATCTGAGGTCATTTGCCATTTTTCGATTTTTGGCGGGACACAACTGTCAAATGAGGGACTGTCCATAGCAAAGTGGGACAATTGGTAACCCTGGTGACCATGCCCATGTCGCTACTCCTATGTCGGTGCGGCGTGCTGACATGCTGCAGTACACCTTCTCTGGGTATGCCCACTGACAGTGCATTGTGGGACGAACACGGTATTACACATATCCTTTGTTCCTTGGACGGGTACACTTAGGGCTTCGTGGGTTGTGTTTGTTTCTCCGTTTTGTTGGGACGGGTACTATGTTGCATACTCTGCGTGCGTTTCGTTCTGCACGGGCCCTGGCTGGTGCCATTACTATTATGGGCGGCCTGTGGAAATCAGCACTTTAGGTTGCTCATCGCCTGCCGGCTTAGCCACGCCTCCGGACGCATCCTACTTGGGCTCGCTCACGTAACCTACGCACGTTTCTGTGGTTGCAGCGTGCACTCATTACTATGCATATGGCGCTACTACGCCGACTATCCACTGCACCGCCGGCGCAGGCCTTACACCGGCCTTGCGCCGAGCTTCATGAATCCCGGGGAATAATTATTTTTCTAATTTTCTTGAGTTTTCTCGTACCAAGACAGAGACCTTCCAAAAATATATACTTTAAAAGAATCCCAGACCATATCTTCTGAATTATTAATCTGCACGAACGTTTCTGTTTCTGAATGAAGCCAGGGTCTGAATTCTTTACGTTTATTAGTGGACTTTTTTATAATTTGTATCTATTTTTGTAATAAGAGCATTATAATCTGAAATGGAGCAATGAATATTACTAAAATATGACATTTTTGAAACTACATCCTGAGATATAAATAATTTATCAATATTTGTTTGAGTACTGTACTTGAATGAGTAATGAGTTAATGCTAATGATTTATCTCTTATATTAAATGTGCCCTTTAGATTAAGAGACTACATCTTGTATTTAAGGGCTTTCACTGTAGAGGTTAGTCTTAGACTTCTGATATTGGTAGTGTCCAAATTGTTTAAAATACAATAACAAATCACCACCTATTATTAATATGCCTTTAGCTTTGTTGACAATAATATCTAAATGTTTATTTGCTATATTAATGACCATGCAAGGAAACCAATTTAACATCATTAAATTATATATTCTATTACTGTATTTTATAACTATAGGAGAGATCCGACTGTCCTAATCTTCATATTTATATATAACCTCTGGCATTATAATGTTTCTCTGTAAAATTACTACTCTTCTTCTGATTTTGAGTGTAGACTGGGTCAATATTGTGGTCTATATCAGAACATTGAAGTATTAAAACTTCGAATGTTCTGATATCGAACACTATTCAGTGAACGCTAAGAATAGCGAAGCTGCAGAACAGCAAATTCTTTCATCAGGAAAGTATTTGGTTGGCTGTTTCTGTGGCTTCGCTATTCTTAGCGCTGTTGTGGAAAGTTACGGGTTGGGTTCAGTTAAGTGTGCAATTGTTTGTATGTTAGGGTTAGGGGCAGGTTAAGTGAGTTAGGGTGAGGGCATGGGTTAGGCATGTGTGCAATAGTGACAGACTTTAGGGTTAGGGGCGGTTTTTAAGTGAGTTAGGGTTAGGGCACAGGTTAGGTGAGTGTGCGATAGTGACGGACCTTAGGGTTAGGGTTTGGGTTAAGGTAAGTGGGTCGATAGTAGTGTATGTTTAGTTTAGTGTAGCATTAGATGTAGGAATTTAAGTGTATGTGTGTGGTTGCTGTTTGTTTGATGTGCTTGTGATGTGTGTATGTGTTTCGGAGCAGCAAATTTATTCCATGGGAAAACATTTGCTGTTCTGAATGTTCTATATTTTCATGTTTAGATGTTTTGGGGCCGATGAAATAGCATTCGCTATTTTCATCTTTTGATAACGTGATATAAATGCCAATATTGTGTATTTGTTTGAATTTAAATGGCTTTGCCAGATTGTTTAAAATGTGTTTCTTGAAGAAATAAAACATATGCTTTATTGACACTAAGATATACTAGTATTTCTCACCTTTTCCTTGGATTATTTATCCCATTAATATTTAAGGAGCATGATGTTAACTCCATGCATAAGATAAGCGAGATTTAAAATCTTGTACTACAACATAGTGTCCATAGTAAAGTGGCATGTATCACATCTGAAAAAAAAATTGAATTGCATAAATGAACCTTCTGGGGATGAAAAAGATCAAAAACTGTAAATATTTATCAATTAGTTGTGAATTAGTTATGTACATAGAATTATTAAAATTCTTAGTTTAGAAGAACAAAATAACTTTCTAGACTATTCCACACTCTCTAACTAGCCTAAAGCTATAAAGTAGAGTAACACATAGGGTAACATAGCTCTGTAGTATGGGGATATTTTTCTGGAGATATGATTTCAACATTTTTTGATAATGTTTACCTTTATTATTCTGGTATTGCACAATATAAAATTAAGTTTCCTGAAAGAAGTGTTCTTAGATTTAATTCTATTTCATTATTGAAATTTAATTCTCTTTCTGTAAGATTTAAATATGAATTATTGTGATAGAAGTAAGCAATAAATGTAGTGTAACATAAAGAGACTGATTTAAATTTTTTACAGTAAAACTTTTAAGTAAATATCTGGTCAGATCCTCATAAGTAAGTTATGTTCTTTCCTGATTAAAAAGGTTAAGAGAGATAAAGAGTTATTGGGAAAGAAAAGGAAAAAAGGGAGAAAGGGGGACCTTATATGCATAACTGATTAAATATTACTTAGTATATAATATAATGACAATTCTGAGTTTAACATTTTCCACATTAGATGGCCTTCTCTAACTATAACCTTGATAAGTAAAACAATAGATAGATATATGTGTACATTTTAATCCAATATTAAAAGAATAATTCCCATTTTTGAGAATAACAAAATGAGATTCTATAGTTCCATTCAATACAAATTATATTAGAATATTTGTTGTGATGAACAAACTATATAGTGAAGTATTTTCAGATTAACCCTTTGCTCAGACATTGTTAATGTCAGATTATTTGAAGATAATCGTATTCAATTTTCATAAGGGAGTTAAGTAAAAATAATTAACTAGATTCATTGTTATACAAGAAAGAAAAATATAATATTACAATATGGTATTACAGATGTAAGACCTGGATGTGCTTATTGTACTCTTTATAATTCTCTCTCTCTCTCTTTTTTGATTTAATGATCTTTTATATTAGAAAAATCCTGTACCAGTTGCATGTATATGCATATTCATTGTCTCTCATGCGCATATGTGCATATTCACATAATTCTTATCCACACACATCTATACACTGGGATGTATTCTCATGAAAAGAGAAAGATTTTTCCAACAGGTTTATGAGTTAGAAGAAATGATATATAAAATATGAAGTAGTTTAATCCCCCCTACAACACAAGATTCAATCTCAGTTTTATTCTAAGAGCAGATCAGGTATCTGATAAAAAACATTGTGGTGTTTGTGTGTGTAATTTTCTTAATTGTAAACTAATGATAATTCTAGTATTGTTAATATAATTGACGTATAACAGCAGTTAAAATGAAAATATGTCAAGTGTTGTGATTTCTGGAATGCAATAAGAATGTTATATTAGAGCTTTTAATCTGTCTCTAATTATACAAGTGATATTTTTCGTAAGGGTTAGTTGATGCAGATGAAGTATATAATTGCAATAAGTCATTTTCTTTTTATGTATTTCTAAAGCTCTATGTCTGATCTGCTGGTTGTTTAACAGAATTTTATAAGTTTTCTACTCTGTAATTTCTTTGTTTCTTCTTCAGAATTTTATAAGTTTTCTACTCTATCATTTGTTTCTTCTTATTTCTCTGTTTTCCCTTCTTTACTTCCTTTTTCCTATTTTCCCATTCTTGGTTTTGCTTCACCTTCTTTTTTACCCTTTCTTCCTCTTCTTTCCCCTTTCTTCTTTCTTTTCTTCCCCCTTTTAACTACCCTTTTAAGTATTATGGCTTTTATGATTTATCAGTTCTATGAGAGGCAAAGTTTCTTTACCCATTATTTGTCAATATTTTTATATTAACCTGCTCATATATTCTGCTAATAAGCTATAGAAATATTCATGAAGTCCCATCTCTTGGTATTGGTTAGTTAGTGATAGATAGATATTTCTTGTTACCATGGTAGCCAAATAAAAATGTTTTATTAAGTGTTTAGGAAGAAGTTTAAACATGCAGCATTGTTTCTTCATTTGCTGTTCCATAACATTAACTGAATATAGTTTAGCTTTCTCTTTATTTCTTTCACTTCCTCTCTCCATGTCTGACTTCATGGACAGGTCTTTTATGAAATCCATGTCCACATCATCACTTGGAGACATAGACCTAAGACATGCCATTACAAAGTAGATTGCTCATCATTAAACTAGACAAACAGAGTTCAGGCATTCTGTCACATCTCTTGAAGCATATGTGGGAAGATACATAGGGAGAAAAGTTCTTCCTCTTTTCCTGTGTTTTTCCTCTCTCTCAGCTAGTACTTCCTTGAGTTACAAAAACAACACCAACCACCACACAGAGCATGAGAGAAGCTCAAACCCCAAAATCCGCATGTCTTCAAATCTGGGCTTGCTTCACAATCAAAATGAAAAGAGAAAGGAACACCAACAAAGCTGTGAGAATTCTGCTTTTATGTTCCTCATTCAGAGCTCAACCAGACATTGCGGACACATTGAATCATCTCAACATACATCACAAAAGTGCTAATAACAGTGGCATATTATTGTCAATTGCAAATATTTCATGTCTCGGTCAGAATAAAGATTCTTTAACTTCTTTTTCTCCCTTTCTTTACCCTTTCTATCCTCCTCATTCCTTCACTTATATGTACCATGGTTCACTTGTGGACATGCAGGCTTGGCCAGATTTAGGATTAGAAATATTTAAAGGAAACATATATGCTTTTTTTCATTTTTTCCCCTATGCCTTTCACTTTAATTTTGATATTATGAAACTATATATTTATCAAAGAACATTCAATGCATTAAAAACAAACTTTAACAAATACTGTGCTTGAAATGAAACATAAGTTTGTTACCTGTGATTTCACATCTTATGTTTCATGCAAAATAAAAGTTTAGATGTACAGAGTTTAGTTTCATAGACTATTACATAGCTTTTGATGGGATACCAGTTTTTTTCCTTTCATGTTAGTCCAGTCATTCTTCTCTGAGTATCTTTTCAGTGCAGTTGAAATCTAGTCCATATTTTCAGTGGATGTTACATTACATTGTTACGTTGTTGTTCTTAACAAAGAATGTTGCTTCTTCTAATTTGATGAATATTCTAATGCCATTTGATAGGTGAATCGTTATTTTTGCCAGAAAGATTAATTAAGCTTTTGTATTAGTTTAAATAGTTTTATTAAAGACCAGTATTTTCTTCTTTGTTCAATGGTTTTGATGGAATAGTCATATCCAATTTGAACTCAAAAAATCTAAAATTAATTATAAAGATAATGATAAAAGCTACTCTAAAACTAAAAAGCGTTCATAAATGTTGTCACATAAGACCAATAGCAATAGAGAAATTACAAATTAATTCTTACACTATGACACCAAAACATATACATAAATTATCTAAGAGAATAATAATACAGTCAAAATCTAATCACCTCTCAGAGGTAAAAAATAAAAAATAAGAATAAAATATACATATTGGAAATGTCTTGAACACATTTAAACAATATTACTCAACATTGAGTAAAACATCCAAACAAACTCAAAACATTATAATTTCAGATATTGACCCTTCATTTATGAAGAAAATTACACCAGATCTAAAAAAAATATTAAAACAAACTACACTAACAGAATTATCTGATAAACATTAAACAGCTCAAGTCCAATAAAGCACCTGGTAATGATGGGATAACAGTTGAAATATATAAAATACTACCCCAAAATATCATTAATTTATTTCACAAAAATGATAGAAATTCAAAAAAATATATACTAAAAATCCTCAGTTATGCTTTTCTTATAGACCTATATCACTCATAAATACTAATTACAAGAGATCTGTGTTCTTAATAGTCAACGAAGCCTATTTCTCAAATAATTAACACAGACCAGACTGGATTTATGTATAAAAGACAAAGACATGATAGCATTAAATGAGTAATTACATTAATAGATATTATAAATAATAAAAAAGAAGAAGCTTTACTTATGAACCTAGACATGGAAAAGGCTTTTGATTCTCTTAACTGAGATTATTTATTTAAATTCTTGGAACAATTTGATTTCCCACAACAATTTATTTCTCTTTTGAAAATATATATAAAATACTAAAGTATATGTTAAATTGGATTAATTTACCAGAGAAGTTATAAATCTAACTAGAGAAACAAAACAAGCTTTAATGCAGACTAATACTAAAATAAAAGGAATAGAAATGAGTAAGAACTACAACTCTAAAATTATTTTATTTGCAGCAATATAATTCAGTCTATAAATAATTGAAAAACATTAAATATCAAAAATATTCAGCACTAAATTTCAGTTATTCAGAATCAGACCTTTTTTAAAATGAAAATTACAAATAGTTATTATTATTTAGAGAAAGAATTTTCAACTTTATCATATGTAATTATCACTATAACCAAAACAATAGATAAAAGAAAAAATCTAAATCAGGAAACAATTTCAGAGACCCTAAAAACCTGATTTATTAACAGAAAATTTGATAATATCATTTGAAGATAGACTACAAATAATAAAAATGCCCTGTTCTCCAAAATTTTATACATTATTCATGCTTAAATTTACCTCCAAATAAATCTCAAATACAGAAAATCAATAAATTAAAAACTTTTCTTTGGTTTTCAAAAAAGAAGCAATAGACTAGCTCCCAAGTTTCATGCTAGGCTTTGGGATCTTGACGGTATTAACTTTCTTAATATATTAACAATTTTGAAGTAATTTTAACTGGCTATATTCTACTTATAATTTGAAGTGGAAAGCACTTCACCTTGAACTTTTTAATACAAATAAAATGAAATATACTAAAAGCAAGGATAACAATTCTGATAATACCCTTTGGATCTATTTAGGTAACTGTATCCAGTATTATACACCCAAGCCTTCCTTTTAAAGTGACAAAAAGTTTCCTTGAAAGTTCATACAAATCAAAATTTGTCAACTGACAACTAAACAATTTTATTTGTTATCAATGTCTTAATAATACAAAAGTAAAAGAAGCCCAAACAATGATGACTGAATTTAATCTAGGCCCACAAGATTGGATACTTTTGTAAAGTATTAAAAGTCATGCCTAAGATAAATTTCTTACCCTTGCACATTCAAAGTATAATAAATCCCCAAAATTAATTTAACTTGTGTATGAGATACTATATAATAAAGCTGAGTTAAGCAGCATAATATCACATCTCTATAAAATACTTATACATGAATATAAAGAAAAATAAAAAAATGCTGCACTAGAACACAAAATAGTCTTTAATTACACAAAGTTTTGTGTTCTTTCATTCCAACTGAAAAGGAACTTCATCAGAAACAATGTGATCTCTACTTCCTTTCTTTTATACACTTGAGAAAGGTGCCAAAAAAAATTGACAAAATATTTTAAAGGCATACACACATTAAAAAATCCAAGTACTATTCCCAAACTTCCTGCATCCAATATATATGCATGCTAAACACCAACTTCTTTAAATACAAAAGTAAATCTTGTATATGAAAGTAAATATTGTATAAAAAAAATAATAGCAGATGCGGTAAAAATTAGTAAACAGAAAACATGTAAAATAGCTTATCTGATCAATTAAACTGTTTAAAAACATTATAGAAAAGTGAGTCCTATGACAGGCAGTCTGACTTAATATTCAAAATAGGCTTATAGATATTACATCATTAATACCTGGTGGGGCAGAGGCATTTAATAAAAGCTGACAGTGACGCTCCCTTTTCTCAACAAAGGTTTCCCAATCACCACCTCTTTCCGGGCATTCAATTTTCTCTAAAATGGCAAAGCCAAATTTCTTAAAATCCTTGCACACAAAGAATACTTGTAAAGGGCATTACAACAGTTGGCTTTACCAATTGGATACACGTCCTGATAGATTCTTATCCGCAAATGTTCAATAGTCTTTCTTACAGAGAATGCTGAACATGATAGACAAAAGGCTATTTATACAATACCTTTAGTATTGTAGTCATATCTGCCCTTGACTGTAATCAGTCAAGGAAAATCTTCCACAGAAAAACTACTGCCTTCAAAAATAAATCTACACTGTTTGCAGGTTCTGCACCACTTGATACCCCAACCTTTGGTAGAAACATTGTCATAACTCCTACCTGCTTCTAGGATGGTTTTGAAATTTTTATTTTTAAAAAGAAATCCAGGTTTTTGCCTCAACTGATTGGTTAACCCAAGGCATCCAAAAACAGTACTCCAGTGTGCTTTGATTGAACGCTTCAAAAAATGGATGTCTTTGCTGTATTGCAGGACCAACACCTGTGAAGGGCTTTCTGGACTTTTATCATTGTATTTATTCTGACCCACCATCAGTCCAGGTTGTCATATAATGGAGCCATATTGAGACTTTCTATGCTCTATCACAAAACTACTAATATCATACAATATGCCCTATGGGTAACCCCTGCTTTTAAATATTTCACAGAGTTTGATAGCTTTAAATTGGAAGTTGGTGTCATCAGAAACTAATCTACTAAGCCTGATCAGTTGACCTTTCACCAAATTCTTTTTTTGCCATGCAGGGTGTTGACTATCGAAATGCAAATATGCATTAGAAAAAGTGTTTTTCCTGAAAATGTTGGACTCGTACCTTTGTTTCTCAAAATATTTGTACAATGTGATGTTAAGAAAATCAATAGAATATGTTTTCCATTGGAGGGTAAATTCTAGGAAGTTGCTGGAGAGGTTTAAAAAGTCCATGAAAGACTTCAAATCCTCTGAACTGAACTTCCATAAAATAAATATATTGTCCAGGTACCTGAGATAAACTCCAATCATAGAAGAAAAATGTGAAGTTAAAACCATGGAAGTCTCCCAGAACCACAATAGCATGTTTGCAAATATGGGAGCCAAACCTGACCCCATGGCCACACCTCTGTGTTGCTTGTAATGTTCACCTTCATAGTATACAAAGTTGTTAGTCAGCACAAGCTCCATACACTGGAGGATCAATCTAACTTCAATGTCAGTCAAATTTGTGCCCACTACCACAGCTTGATGAAAACAGCCAAACCCTCCTCATGGGGGATGACAGAAAATAAGTCTTTGATGTCTATTGTAACAAAGAGGGCCTCAGGCAAAAACATGGCTTTAGACATAATACCAAAAAAAAATGCCAAGAGTCCTTTAGTATATGTTGATTATCCACTGAAATGACTTAAGCTTAAAGTTAACAAATTAGACCAAAGGTTCCATTTTAGACCCAGCAGGAGCAACAATGGGGGGTGAGATATTGATTTATGGATCTTACAAATTCCAAAAATTGCTGGAATCCTAGCCTTCTTCACTACCAGAAAATCCCTAGTGGTCATAGGTAAATCAAATGTCACAAAAATGTCTTCCAAAATCACATCAATAGTGTGGTAAGCAATGTTGATTTTGTTCCATGAATCCTCAATAAAAATGTTCCATTATGTAAATAAACCAACATTTTGGAGGAATAACAATGTTTGTCTGTTATGATCACTCCCCCACCTTTATCAGGTTTCATGATGTGCAAACTTTTATCATTGCTCAATTTGTATAACTGTTCCATCTCCTCTGGGGTAAGGTCATAAAATTTGGGTTTTCTGTATATAACACTAATACCTCATACTTTTCTCACATAACTGTTGAAATAAGTGAATGCTAAATAAGAGGGGTGGGTTAAAAATGCTAGCTATTTTTAGGCTCAAACTAGAAGAGCTTTGGTCATTAGGTGGCAGAATACATTGTAAGTTCAGCTTCCTGGTAAACAGTATACGGTCAGTCAACAAATCGACCATATCAGGCTGGCTGGAAGGCACATATTTAAAACTTTTTTGAAATAAAGTGCCAAAGGTGTGAGTGATGTTAAGTGGGGAAAATTGTATATCACACAACCCCCAAAATTAAAAACAGAATCAGTACCTTCTTCTTCCATCAACTTAGACTCTGGGAGGATTACTTCTGAAACCGTCTGTTCATGTGCTTGGTTCTCCAAAAAACCTGTTGGCAGTGTCCTTCTTGGGGGCTAGAGGGTTGATTGGCATGTCTCTCCTTTCTTTCCTCTAACCTCTTAGATTTATGGGGATATAACCTTCCCCCTGTTCCCCGCTGACTTCGCCCAGATCATTATTGTATGCTGTGCCACTATTATCCTTTGGTTCTCCTCCTCCACATGGGGCAGGGTAGACTTTGTTGTTCTTGTAGTCATTGATGTCTCTGAGAATCTCTCTTTGTTTCCTTTTAAAGAAAGCTGCCTCATATTCCGACACTTTTTTTTAGAATAGACTAGAATTCTTCAAATCAATGCTCAAACAATACATCTTTCTGCATCTCAGAATCAAGATTACGAATTTACTCCTTTAGCTGGTTCAACCTCCTCAGATTATTCCAAACAATAATATTCATATATTCAATACCTATGCGGTTGAAAATTTCACAAGTTCAAAATGCAACAGAGACCCATGCATAACCCCACTGGGGTATTTCCAAATCCGTAAGCCTTTTGGTACTAGCTTGTTACTAATACAATAGTTGAGAAAAGAATTGTCCATCTTTATACATCTGCATTGACTCAAATTTAGTCAATAATGATTCAAATTTGTTAATTCTTGCTTCGAATGTAAGTTCACAATCATTGTACTGCCTATTGTTTTTCTCAGACATCTGGACTACTTCTTCTCTAAACAAATGTTTTGGGGTAAACCAGTCCTGAATGTTAAAACTTTCCCTAGAACTGGAAGCAGCATTTGCATCAATAAAATTGGTGTTTGAAATTTTGGTACATACCCCAGCATAAGATGAAACTTTTTCACTACCTGTACTGGATTTGCCATTGTCTGCAACTTTTTCTGTACCTGTACTGGATCTGACATTGTCTGCAATCCTTGTTCCATTACTAATTATGTCAAAAGCTGTACCCAAAGAGTCCACATGGTCCTTAAGCTGATCCACACATTCTATCGAAACAGTAAGATCCACTGGTGTGTTGTTATGACTGAAGAAAGTGGAACTGGCTTTCAAGCCAGAAAACAACTCTGTTTGTGACATTCCAGTGTCTGTAGTAAACTAAAACGCACAAAATACCCCAAACCACAATCAGCATAGTTGTTAAACTCAAAGAAAAATAAAAAAAAAAAACGCTGCACTAGAACACAACAGAGTCTTTAATTACACAAAGTTTTGAGCGCTTTCATTCCAATTGAAAAGGAACTTCATCAGAAACCATGTGATTTCTACTTCCTTCCTTTTATACACTTGAAAAGGGCATAAAAAAAACACTGACAAAAATTGTACAGGTATATACGTATTAAAAATTCAAGTACTATTCTCAAACTTCCTGCATCAACTATATATGAATACTAAACACCAACACCATTAAATATAAAAGTAAATATTGTATAAAAAAACATAATAACAGAATATTTACCTTCATAGTATACAAAGTTGTTAGTCAGCACAATCTTCATACACTGAAGGATCAATCTAACTTCATTGTCACTCATATCTGTGCCCCTTACCATAGCTTGATGAAACCAGTCCAACCCCTCATCTTGGGGAATGACCACTAGAGAATTTTTAGTAGTGAAGAAGCAGGTCTATATTAGATCAGCAAATGATGATTGATTGACCCTATGTATGCGAAAGCTTACAATCTCAAACTGTCAGATCAGCGATTTGTTTCCTAGGGAAAAGAATCGATGATCCGAAACACATACACACAGCACAAGCACACCAAACAAACAAAAATCCACACACATACACCTAAAATCTGACACCTAACCCTACACTATGCACACACCACTAACTATCCACTTACCTTAACCCAAACCCTAACCCTAAGCTCTGTCACTATCGCACACTCACCTCACCCGCTTCCTAACCCTAACTCACCTAAACCCGCCCTAACCCTCACATCCACACAATCGCACACATACCTAACCCGCGCCCTAACCCTAACTCATCTAACCCACCCTAACACTCACATCCACACAATCGCACACTTACCTTAATCTGACCTGTAACTTTCCACCACAGCACTGTAAATACCGAAGTAACAGAAACGGACAATCAAATTCTTTCCCTAGGAAAAAATTCAGGTTTCTGTTGCCTTGATATTTTGAGCATTCGCTTAAATAAGTTAGATCAATCAGCATTCGCTTGTTTAAGCGTTCGCTGATCTAATATAGACCCTGAAGAAGCGTAGGATTCCAGCAATTTCTGGAATTCATAAGACCCATAAATCGATATCTCACCCCCCCTTAAGATCCATTGTAGCTGCTGCTGGCTCTAAAATGGAACCTTTTGCCAAAATTGTTGGCTTTCAGCTTTAATCATTTACAGTGGATAAGCAACATATACTAAAGGACTCTTGGCATTTTCTTGAGATTATGGTTAAAAACATGTTTTTGCCTGAGGCCGTCTTTGTTACACTAGACATTAAAGACTTATTTTCTGTCATCCCCCATGAGGAGGGGTTGGACTGGTTTCATCAAGCTATGGTAAGGGACACAGATATTCGTGATACTGAAGTTAGGTTGATCCTCCAGTGTATGGAGCTTGTGCTGACTAACAACTTTGTATACTATGAAGGTGAATATTACAAGCAACACAGAGGTGTGGCCATGGGGTCAGGTTCAGCTCCCATATTTGCCAACATGGTATTGTGGTTCTGGGAGACTTCCATGGTTTTAACTTCACCTTTTTCTTCTATGATTGGAGTTTATCTCAGGTACCTGAACAATATATTTATTTTATGGAAAGGTAGTTCAGAGGAATTGAAGTCTTTCATGGATTTTTTAAACCACTCCACTGAAGTCCTAGAATTTACCCACCAATGGAATACGGGTCTATATTAGAACACCGAACTTTCAAAATTTCGAGTGTTTTAATATCAAACCCTATTAATCGGAAATTTAAAACATTGAACATACAGAACAGCGAATTTTATCCTAGGGAAAGAATTTGCTGTTCCAAAACACATACACGCAACACAAGCACACCAAACAAACAGCAATCCACACACATACACCTAAACTCTTACACCTAACCCTACACTAAACTATACATACACCACTAACTATACACTTACCTTAACCCAAACCCTAACCCTAAGGTCCGTCACTATCACACAGTCACCTCGCCCACACCCTAACCTTAACTCGCCTACCCTGCCCTAACCCTCACGTCCACACAATCGCACACTTACCTGACCTACGCCCTAACCATAACTCACCTAACCCACCCTAAACTTCATGTCCACACAATTACACACTTACCTGAACCTGACCCGTAACTTTCCACCACAGCGCTGAAAATACCGAAGCAACAGAAATGGACAACCAAATTATTTCCCTAGGAAAAAATTCAATTTTCTATTTCTTCGATATTTTTAGCGTTCACTGAAAATGGGTCGATATTAGAACACTCGAAATTTTGAAAGTTCGGTGTTCTAATATAGACCCTGGAATACATATTCTATTGATTTTCTTGACATTTCATTTTTAAAAAGTTTAGAGGAACAAAGATACGAGACCAACATTTTCAGGAAAAACACTTTTTTGAATGCATATTTGCATTTCGATAGTCAACACCCTGCATGGCAGAAAAAGAATTTGGTGAAAGGTCAGCTGATCAGGCTTAGTAGATTTGTTTCTGATGACACCAACTTCCAAGTTGAAGTTATCAAACTTTATGAAATGTTTAAAAACAGGGGTTACCCACAGGGCATGTTGGACGATATTATCAGTTTTGTGATAGAGCATAGAAATTCTCAATATGATTATACTCGTCTCACTCTTCACAAATTTGATCTGAAGAATTCACCTAAATGCCCACATTGCTTAGATCAAACAGCGGATTTGCTTCACATGTTCTGGAGTTGCAAGTGTATTTATAAATTGTGGAATTCACTTAAGTTACAGTTACAAAAAATGGGCTACCAAAACTCAACACTCTCTTGGGAGTTTATGATTCTTCATATTCCCCCGGAGAATTTAGGAAAATCAAAAAGGATTGTAATTATGAATATTTGTTTATTAATGAAATTATACATAGCCAAAAATTGGTTGAACCCAGACCAGACATCGTGGAAAAATTTCAGATTGATGGCTATACAACATATCTTAGCGCATAAACTCTTAATTAGCGACCATAAGAAAAATATCAACAATATAAAAATATGGGAGCAAATTTTCAATATTGTGTTGGCGTAGAGGTGCCTATCCACTTTTTCTCGGGACTTAGAGTACAATGTAAAATCAATCTTAGATTAGATAGAAGAGGTAGAGACAATACAGTTTGTTGGCTTGATTTGTTATTGTGGGTTTTCTTTTTTTTCTTTCTCTCTTTTTTCTCTTTTTTTGATTATTAGTACTGTACTTATGACCAATATATGAGGTTGACATATAATGTGAAGTTAACCTATGGAAGCATTTTGTAAATATTGTACATAGTGTGTGAATTTGTAATATGGTTCTGAAAAACAATAAAAAATGTTTATTGAAAAAAAAAAAAGAAATTCTCAATATGGATCCATTATATGACAACCTGGATCGATGGTGGGTCAGAATAAATACAATGGTAAAATTCCAGAAAACCCTTCACAGGTGTTGTTCCTGCAATACAGCAAAGACATCCATTCTTTGAAAAGTTCCATTAAAGCACACTGTAGTACTGTTTTTGGATGCCTCAGGAAAGCCAACCGGTTGGGGCAACAATCTAGATTTGTTTTTAAAAATAACAAACATTTCAAAACCATCCTAGAAGCTGGTAGGAGTTATGATGGTGTTTCCACCAAAGGTTGTGGCATGAAGCAGTGTGGAACCTGCAAACAGTGTAGATTTATTTTTGAAGGCAGTAGTTTTTCTGTCGAAGGTTTTCCTAGATTGATTACAGTCAAAGGCAGACATGACTGTAATATTAAGGGTATTGTATATATAGCCTTCTGTCTATAGTGTGCAGCATTCTATGTAGGCAAGACTACTGGACCTTTGTGGACAAGAATCTATCAGCATGTGTATGCATTTGGTAAAGCCAACTCTTGTAATGCCCTTTACAAGCATTCTTTGGTGTGCAAGGATATTAAGAAATTTGGCTTTACCATTTTAGTGAAGGTGAATGCCCGGAAAGAGGTGGTGATTTGGAAACCTTTGTTGAAAAGAGGGAACTTCACCAGACCTCTCAACCGTACCGAGTTCCTTGGCATTACCCAGTTTTGAGGTCCAAATACTGGGGTGCCACGAGTTTCTGACTGGCCCCCTTAATTCCTGATTATTTCCCGATGTTTTTTCAAATTTTTTTAGCCCTTATTTTATTTATTTTTTTGCCGACATCATCACACGCAGAGGCCTGTGCGATGATGTCAGCTTCGTGACCAGCCTGTCGGAATTTGTCTGAGGCTGAGTCTGTGTGTTTTGTTATGTTTTTATGACTTGCACACGTGTTACACTGCAGCAGCTCTGCAATCTAGACCAGTCCATTTCCAAATCAGAAAAATAGAGACAGCAGAGTGGGGAAAAAATGAACCTCCCGGGCCAGCAACAAAGTAAGGCAGGCAGTGTTATGTCATTTTTTTTTTTAAATAATATAAGCAGTTGAAGCAGGCAGAGGAAGCTACACTTATTTATTTAGTGTAAAGGTTAGAGGCAGCCAGGATAGGAAGGAAGCAAGCAATGCAAGCAATCACAACCCTTCCCTGTGTGTTCTAAGCAGCAGAGCTCAGCTCAGCAGTAGCAAGCTAACAGTAGACAGTCTCATCGGACTTACTCATCTTGGACCAGACCAGAGCTGTACAGCAATCATGAAAAAATGCTTTTCTTCCACTTCCTCCAGCTCCTCCTCCATCTCCAGCAGTAGGTAAATAAAATAAAAGGAATAAACAAAATAGATTGATGAGACTATAACTATTCCCATCCTTTTTTATAACTGTGAACTTTTTTACATTCTATCTTGTATTCTCTTTGCACTCATAAACCTATAATCCTCTATCCCTCTTGCAACCTCCCAACAACCTCTGTGCCATACAAAGTCCACTGGATGGCATTTGGTGCCATTTTTACTCTCCTTTCACTGCTGTCTACCCTTACCTCTTGCATTTTCTGGTGACGAGCGGCCAAGCTTAGGGACTAATCATGATAAGCATGCTGTAGCAGCAAGTGGTACATACATAAGCTGTTTCTTGTCTTGTCTTTACTTAAGGTTTGTACTGTTTTGCTGCTGATAATTGTGAACAGATATGCTTAGGATATTAAGTGTTATTTTCTCTTAATGGTCTACTTCTATACAGTGCACCTAAGGTTTCTAAATTACTATCTTGCAATATGGTGTTAGGGATTCTCTCCTAATTGTAAGTCATATATACATGGTGGTCTATATTGCAACATCGAATGCTTAAAACAGTGAACGATGTTACATCGACGCATTTTCAGTGAAAGCTGAAAATGTCGAATCCAAAGAACAGCTATTTATTTCCTAGGGAAAGAAATCGCTGTTGCAACCCCTGCAAAAAAACACATTACGCACTTCCAAACACATACACACATACCCAATCCTAATTATACCCCCCCCCCAAAAAACAGTAAACAACTAAATACACATATGCACATAACCCAAACATACATTTAATGAAAAAAAAAAACAGTAAACATTTTAAACCATATGCACTTACCTTAACCCACACCCTAACCCTAAGGTCTGTAACTCTCGTACATTTACATAAACAGCTCCAAACACATACACACTTACCTTAACCCTAATTCTACCCCCCCCCAAAACAAAAGTAAACAACTGAAAACACATACACACATAACTCAACCATACATTTAACACAAAATATAAAACAGTAAACACTTTCATACATATGCACTTATCTTAACCTGCACCCTAACCTTAAGATCAGTAACTGCTGCACAATCACGCTCTGGAGCTATACCGGACAAGGGACCACACTACACTTCAGAATACAGCAAAGCAATGAAGCGGTCAAGCAACTTCTTTCCCAGGGAAAGAATTCGCTGAACAGCCGCTTCGCTGTTTTGCCTGTTCACTCTACGTGTCGACGAAAACGCATTCGACATAATGCGTTTTGTTGTACTCATAGGAACCCATACTTGGGGTAAGCTAGCCAACAGAAGTTAACTTGAGTTTTATACTAAACTATTTTTAATTGCTAAGTACAGCTGTATTTAGACAGTGTGAATACATGCAGGGACAAAATGTATAGTAATTAAAGAATAGGGCTGTAACCGTGGAATAGCGAATACTTTCCTTATATAGTGACTGCTTTGAAGCAGCAATTAAAGTATGGCTGTGCTTAGCAAGTCCAAATGCAAGTGAGGACTTGTCATTAATGCCTAATTCTTACAGTTCATTGTGAGTGCCTAATAGCAGCAGTTTTTTTTTTTTCAATTTAATGTTAATGTTTGGGTAATATATAATTGATACACTAACAAATGTGGTTAAACAGATGAACTCAGTACTCTTAAGCTACGGTGTTATGTGACTGCTTAGAAGAAACAATATTTAAAGTTGATGTTAAGACTGGGCATTATGTGACTGCCTAACTGTAGCAGTATGTGTAGCATATGTTAAATCTGGCTGATCTGTGACTACTATAAGAAAATGAATCCTATATTAAAGCAATAAGTTGCTACAGAATTTTGTTCTGTCATTCTATTACATTTGTACCTTGTATTATCTGTAAGGTTTATTTTCTATCATAATGTCACTGTTAGAACTTTTGAAACAAAAGTTGGAAAAGATGTAAATGTTTTTTTTACAATGTCAAACTGCATTTTGCACTAAGTGTTGGTATCGTTCACCCATCATTCTCTCACATCTTTCACCCCTTAACAAATCTAACTTATTTTCATTATACCCCATTTTTCTTACCCATCTGTCTTGCCCTTTTACCATCAAAATAATAGGCAAATGTTACACTACTACTGGATTTATCTGGAAGACCACCCACAGCTAATCTGCATCCATTTCCATCAGCCTTCCATTTAAAACACTTGTACGTTTTGGACTGTTTTAAATAACTGCCTGCTATACACTAAAATTTCTCCTGATGCATAAAGCGCCCGCACATCACCAGAACACCAGTACCCCTTAATTCTACTTTCTCTGCCCTGATATTCACTTCCAGCAATTACTTCTTATAGTTTTATATATAGTTTGATCTTGCACAGCTCTCAAGTGCCACTAACCTGGAAACAACCCACTGCCAATAGTTACCTGTGCTCTCTCTCTAACTGGATTATTTATTGCCTTCTGTTTGTTCCTTCAGCTCTGATTCAGGTCTTGCCCCACTCAGTTCAGCTCACTCCTCTCCCCTACCCTGCCCTTAATTCTCACCTACCCCCACTACTCCTACATGTATTCTAACCACACCATTTCCACCCATTTACTACAGGGTCTGGGGGGCCATATTTTGGTTGTCTGTTCTTCAGTTTGTGTTTGAACGTTGGTAACCCACAATTGCAATGGAGTGGGCAGAGTTGCACAATTATGTATGCAACTTTTATGTTAATCAGCATACAGATTTGTACCTGTTTTTCATGGGCCTTTTCCAGATTTTTGATGTTTTCAGGTTGAGAGGTATGAGCTTCACTGGCAACTTTTATCAAATGCCACTGCCCTACCAGGTATTAATGACATAATATCCATCATGCCTATTTTGAAGATTAAGTCAGACTGCCTGTCATAGGACTTATTTTTCTAAAATGTTTTTAAACAGTTTAATTGATCATATAAGCTATTTTACATGTTTACTGTTTACTAATTTTTACTGCATTTGCTATTATAGTTTTTTATACAATATTTACTTTTATATACAATATTTGCTTTTATACTTAATGGTGGTGTTTAGAATGCATAAATATTTGATGCAGGAAGATTGGGAATAGTTCTTGATTTTCTAATGTGTGTATAAACTGCGGTGGTGGTGCTGTGGTAGCGTTGTCGCCACACAGTAAGACGTTGTCCCGTTCGATTCTCAACTAGAGCGTTTTCTGTCTGGAGAAGGTTGTGCGTAAGGGCTGGCAACTTGGCACGTAAAAATCTACTGCCAATCATTAGCGGACCGGAGTTCTGCTGTGGCGGCCCCTAACCGGGAAAAGCCGAAAGACACAACAACAACCTTTAAAATTTTTGTCAGTGTTTTTTGGTGCCTTTTCAGGTGTATAAAAGGAAGGAAATAGAGATCACATTGTTTCTGATGAAGTTCCTTTTCAGTTGGAATGAAAGTGCTCAAAACTATGTGTAATTAAAGGCTGTTGTGTTCTAGTGCGGCTTTTTTTATTTTCCTTTGAGTTTAACAAGTATGCTGATTGTGGTTTTGGATACATAAATCTATATATCATTACTTTATATGACAAATTTTGGAATCATATTGCAATAGGTCATAATATATCCTTGAATGAACCCAGAAAATCTTTAATATTAAAATCTATGGGGGAATTTAATAAAGTCTACAGAGACATTTTTCCATGTAGGCATAGCGGCACACTGCTTACATGAAACTAAGTAGGTGTGTGATCCAGTAAACCCTGCTGAGTGGCATGCACAAGCACACCTACATGGAAGTATCAGTTGAATTACATGCAAATGAGGGAGGTAGAGCAATCCAGGAAGCAGACAGGCAGCCCTGCAGACCCAGTGTTGGTGTCCATAGTGTATACAGAAAAATTCCATGTACAGAATGTAAAAAGAACTACAGGGGCTGTAAAAGGACTAATAGATGGGCAGAAATAGCATAGCATTCACAGTATGTGCAAAACTATCCAGTATGTGTTCAAAACTGTATGGAAAATCATTTAAAATAATTTTATTTTTTTTAATAATCGGGGTATGGTTGTGTGACATGCCACAGTGCACAAACAAGCTGATATATATAAAAAAATAAAAAAATAGTGTAAAAAACAAAGTTATTAGTATGTGACAGTAAGGTATTATAGGACCCTGCATGGAGTATCTACAATGGTGAAATGGGTCTGTTGCTAAGGAGACACTGCCTGGAACCATATTGTTTCCAGGTTGTATGCACAGATCCCTGTGCAAATGAGCTGGGGTTACTGAATAGCACAAATGGATATCCATGTCTGCAGATGCCATCCGTCTAGGCACAGAACCATGTTGGTGCCCACAGAAGAGGTAGCTGACATCAAAGGGGAGTGTGTCTGAGGACTTGTAAGCTCATTGGAGCTCAGTGGTGCCTGTTTGTGCGGTGGTCTGCTAAGCAGGGGGGTGTGCACAGTGTCTTCTAAGCTTTGTTTATTTTCATTGCACATGTTTCAGTGTGTTTGAGCATTTTTGCACAGTGCACTGCCGTGCTGAGTGTGACCTTTCATGGGGGCATGTACACTGAGTGCTAAGCACTGTTTACCTTTGTGATGCGTGTTTGCGTTGCATGCCTCAGTGTTGAGCGAAGAAGGCTGTTCAAAAAAATTGGCTGAGAAAGGCAATGCTATCTTAATTACTGATGACCCTCTGTTCTACGTAAACTAGAGCCATTAATAGTCCTTAATGATGTACTTGGCAGGTGGAATGCATCATAGGTAACTAATCACACAAGCTGCATTTACAGCTGAGCACTATAATTGTTGCATATACCCTACAATATGATTTCACCCACATACTCTGCACCAGTGGAGTACACACTTGGGAGTTTTAACTGAAGGAATGCTAGGTGTTGCTGCAGGTCTGCTACATATGTGTGTGCTAGATGCTGAGGTCAATGTGCTGCTGACTATAGGTGTAGGCTGAGAAGAAGAAGAGTGTTCAGGCCCAGGGTTACCTTCCAGGATCTACATGAGATGGAGATTGTAGAGTGCTACAGGGTGGACAGGGACATACTACAAGAACTCACTGAGCTCTGCCAACCCCAGCTCAGACCCAGAGCCAACAGAGGGGAACCCAGCCCAGTGGAAACAATGGTATGCGTAGCTCTTAAGATATTAGCTACAGGTACTTTCCAAAGATCAACTGGGGACATGATGGGGGTCTTACAAGTATCAGCATCTGGGGTAATTCACCAGTTCCTGGATGCCAAGTTGCCACATACCATTAAGCACATTTATTTTCCTCACACCCCTGAGGTGAGGGGCAGCAGTATGCAACACTTCTACCATGTAGCACATTACCCTGAGGTACTGGGTGCCATAGATTGTACTCATGTACACATCAAATCACCACCCAGTGAGAAGGGTAGACTCTACATCAACCACAAGGGATACCACTCCATCAACTGCCAGGTTATGTGCAATGCTCAGGGCATTATCATGAATGTGTGTGCTGGCAGTTATCATGATTCCCATATCTGGCATGCATCACAGCTGTACCAGGTGCTTGCTAGGGGGGACACCCCACACAGCCATTTATTGGGGGATGCTGGCTATGCACTGGAACCATGGATGATGACACCCATACTAAATGTACACACACCCATTGAAGAATGCCATAATGAGGCACATGCACAAACTAGGAACTTTTTAGAGCATGTGTCTGGGCTGCTGAAGTCGCAGTTCCAGTGCCTCAATATATCTGGTGGAGCCCTGCAGTGCTGTCCAGCCAAATGTACACACATGTTCACAGTATATGCTATGCTACACAATATGATCCTGTGGAAACAGCTTGAGCAGGATCGGTGAATGGAAGGGATACATACCCCCCCATCAGTGCCTAGGTCACCACAGCCACACCCACAGGTGGACTCTGAGGAGGAAACCCCCTGAGGTTGTCCTGAAGGCAGACGTAGGTGTGCCCAGTATGCCCTGGCCTTGGCCAAGAGATAATGCATAGCACATGCACTGACAACCTAGGGCCCTAAGGACTGCCACCTTACTCTGACTCATCATACATATTAGTAAAAATGATGCTAGCCAGCTCACACAACCTGTACCTAATCATGTATTGGCTGTGTATTGTGTGCATCAGACAGTGTCAGCCCTGAACAATAGGTCTGCCAACTGCTGCATTTGCAAAGTACGTCAAACACCTATTCACCACTTGTAAGGGGTACTAGCATATGGTAGCATATGTATGGACCTGCTGCATGTATGCAAGAGAATATAGTGGGCTACTGGGCTACTTGAGAGGATCTACTAGACACTTAGGACAACAGGTACTCTGTCCAATAGTATGTGCTCCATAATATGCATTAGGCCATATGGCTGACAAGTCCACTACATTATGCAAGGGAGATGGCAGACAGTGGGGTCACACAACAGTTGCACAACTATCCATGCCAGCAGAGCATGGGCTGCTCATCCCCCACCACTAACACATCAGTGTATCCATACAACTGCTGTAACGTTAAATCTGCAGTTATATAGCAGCAGACCAGACAAATCCAGGGCTGTGACATAGAACCTGGCTACAAGTTCCATGAATCACATAACGCAGGGGTGACAATTTATGTCTGTATGCTGTTGATTGCGTGATGAATGATGCATCCCTGTCTGGCAGCCTGCATCACTCAGTAGGCTAGGGACATTTGCATGGGTGATGGGTTGAATCTGGCAGTATCCATATCTTTTGCATGTGAGGTAGTCGTATGGTGGTGTCTCCACAGACTGCTATACCCCTCAGTCTGTTACTGTATGAATGCCAGAGAAAGTCAGAGAGAAAGAGGGGACACAGGACCAAAACTGTAAACAGACATTCAAATGCTCTGATTCACTTAGAAGGTGGCTAGTATGACAGCAGGTTGCATCAATGCAGCATATCTGAAGTATATAAAGTCCAACTCTCAAATGTCTACTATTCACTGACTGCCTTATACAACATTTTACTGGAACACTACACATATGTGAAGAACAAGCCAGACAAATGGGGTGAAATGCTGGACATTATGAAAAAACATCTACAGTGAGAGGCATACCTCTCAACTATACAGAGTTTTGCCTCATATAATTGGTCTGTTCATAAAATTGTAGATTTCTGGCAAATTAGTGGTAAATCATTACAGACGGCAGTTAGAAATTAATGATGGGCATTTGAGGGTCGAACGTCATACCCTTCAGAAAATCCATGCTAAAAGAAACTGTTATTCTATCACCTTTCTAAGTTTGTAAGTGCAATATGACACAATTGTCCCTATGTTTGGGCCTTTGTCCCACCTTTACTAATGGCTTTTTCCAGATTTCTTGCTGTCAGAAGTTGAGAGGTATGGTGAGAGGTATGACTGTCACCCTGTCAGAGGTGTTACATCATGTACCCCAGTCACATATTAATTACAGCACACAGCTGGAAAAGCAGTGGACAATGTCAGAGAAGTGCTGTACTGCAGAAACAAGTGCAGCTACCAATGTCTGTAGCACACAAAATCCCAGCCTGGAGTTCAGGTACATCTGATGAGTCACCTTGTAAGTACTGATAGTCCCACTGGGCATGCTCCTACACTCAGCCAACTTGCGTGCAATTCTGTTGCCTCTTCCTCACAAAGACCTGCTATGTGGTAATACATCTGTACATTCAGACAGCTACCTCTACACATCTGTCTGACACTATCCCCCTCCCACATGCCAATGTTATTGATCAGTATGTACCCCATATACATATAATACATACATACATATGTATACCACTGTAAAAACATGTCTATTGTAATTTGTGTGTGTACTGTTTAAATATCTAAATGCATCTGCAATTTTTCTGTGTGGAGCTTTTCTCCCTGGGCCTCTGCTGAAAAAGGGCCTTATCGGCTCAGTCAGACACCCCTGGTTAACAAATGTAAAATAAAATAAATAATATATATATATATATATATATATATATATATATATATATATTACAATGATACATAGAATTTCAACATGTATCTACAGATGTCATATACATAACATACACACACAACAACATTTATAGAGACATTAAACTACCAGCCGACACAATGTAACACCAGAGACTTGTAAATAATAAACCGGCTCAGCTCCCCAGGCACTGCAAACTTTAATAAACCAAACAAGCAAAAAAACACATAATAATTTTATACATATGAACAGATAACTTAGCGCTTTCACCCACATACATAGTCAGGCATCATCAGAGTAAAAAACTTTTTACTCTGATGATGCCTGACTATGTATGTGGGTGAAAGCGCTAAGTTATCTGTTCATATGTATAGAATTATTATGTGTTTTTTTGCTCTTTTGGTCTATTAAAGTTTGCAGTGTCTGGGGAGCTGAGCCGGTTTATTATTTACATTTATAGAGACATCCCTGTTATACACACACACACACACACACACACACACACACACACACACACGCACACACACACACACACACACACATACACACACACACACACACACACACACACACACAGGATTACTGGCCTCAAATAGATGCTCTATACAGATCGTCTCAAAAAAGTTCAGCTTTACTCCATTGCATATCGCCTATTCAGAGGCAATCTCTGCCTAACATACAAAGATATGTCAAACCCAGAGCTGTTGGACATGCTCCACTTAAAGAAATCCTAATCCCTCCAAGCTACATGCTCTAGGGACCTAAACATTGTCACCACAATAAACAGAGCATGCTGGAGGGATGAATTCCTGCTCCAGAGACTTCCCATACTCTAAAACAGACTACCTATCTAGGTCAAATAGAGCTCCTCATTAGCACTCTTCAAGAAAAATCTTGATGACTGGATGGTTAATAGGAAATTCACCCTGGGGATCACTTCTCTGGCTCTGCTTGACAGGGGCACAGGAAAATAATTTTCTTGGGTGGCGAAAGCCAGGGTACCTTTTTGGCTAGGTCTGTATAGGCCCTAGGGCCAATAGCCTAGTACCTACCTATGAGCCTATGAACCTCTATATATATATGTATATATATATATATATATATATATATATATATATATATATATATATATATACATACATACATGGGGATGTATGGATTTCCCTGCGTACCCTCAGAATGCTGAGGTTACATGCAGTCACACATCAAAACAGTTGCCCAAATGAACCAAACCAAGGCTGCAACAGTACATAATCCATTCATCCACAGACCTCTGTGCCTGTGGAATATCACCTTGTAGACAGACACAGGTGAGCAGGTGTTGTGCTGTACAATGTTTCAACACATGCTGTGAGCAGGCCATCTTCTTCCTGCCCAAATGTGTGCCTATCTAACTGCAACCAGCCACTTATAGCCATACTGCTAACTGTACACACATAGCAGAGATAGTGACAGGTACCCCACTCCTAGGACACTAGATAGAATAACAGTACCAAGCAATATCACTCTGCAGGCCACACATGCTGTCTAATACAAGGCTACCTTGTGTACTCCACAAGTACTGTGCCTGCAATCACATATAAAGTCAGATATACTCTGTGGCGCATGCAATAAGGACTGCAAGCAATAGTGTGCAATAATAGGTAGGAGTTCTAATCTTACATCAGCCAATGTGTGTGTGTGTGTGTGTGTGTGTGTGTGTGTGTGTGTGTGTGTGTGTGTGTGTGTGTTTGTACATATATCCCCATGCAGCACTAGAGACAGCCCCTATGAGTTATCTCTGTGCAATAGTTATGCATTTTATGGCCCCGTGACTACTACTTTGCCCTATCTACAAGGCCTGCTGATATCATCCACCTTAAGAGTGCTGGCTGACACTCTAATATCAGATAAACTCTGTGGCACATGTGATAAGTACTGTGAGCTATAGTGTGTAACAGTAACTATATAGGGGGGGTCTAATCTCACATCAGCCATATGTGTGTGTGTGTGTGTGTGTGTGTGTGTGTGTGTGTGTGTGTGTGTGTGTGTGTGTGTGTGTGTATGTGTGTGTGTGTGTGTGTATGTGTCTGTGTATGTGTGTGTGTGTGTAAATCTATCCCTGTGCAGTACTATAGACATGGCCTTATGGTCTATCCCCGTGCAATGCAGTACTACAGGCATAGTCGTATGGTCTATCCCCATGCAATGGTTATGCACTTTGTGGCTCTGTGACTAGCTGCTGGCCCTAAATTGCCCACCTATACATTATCATAACCAATGTCCACCACCTGTCTGACTTGGACACAGGATATTTGCAGACATGTTAATGCCATCACCACACCTTCTAGATTTGTAAATTCAGATAACCCAGGTGACATGTGGCCAAGGTAGAACACCTCATCACAAACTATGAATGAATGAATATATTGACTGCCCCTATTGTCCCTGATAGACTGTTCTGTACATATACTTCTAGGGTGCTATGCACGTATACTGCCATACCTTGCTGATGTTGTATTTCTGCTGTGCTGCCATGCCATCCTCTGCCACTGTATTACCGCCATGTGTCCATAGTGTATCCCCTCAGACTCCTGCAACAGAAACATACACAGGTCCATGACACAAGTGTCATTCTGTAACACTACTGCCAGTTCAACATCATGAAACAAAGATATTCAAAGTGTGCTGTGTAGTCATGACACAAACCAGCATACAGTACCTGTGGTGGCCCACAATAAGTGACATGGCATAATAATACTGCACTACACAAATACATGTCAACTGATATAGACACCCTGTGCATCAGACACATAGTAGGATTGCCCTGCATTGATGGCATGGATGGCAGGGATGTGGCACAGTGATCATTACATGCACAGGGTGTGGTGTGGAGGTGACAGAGACCTAGGTTATGCCAAACAGTTAACTATATGTTTGTCATTCTGGAGGGGTGCAGGTTAGACGGGTCATGGAGAGGTGCCATGTTTGTCTGTAGGTGACCTGCATGGGACAGTGGTGTTTGAGTGTGTGCGTGTACACAGTCAAGCCCAGTGCTAGCCCTACACACATGTATGTTGGACAGCTGTGGACCATACATGGTAGAGTGGACAGTTCACCATCTCCAGCCATGAACATGGGAACTGGCTCTGTCATGAGTATCACTGGCACCACCATGCTCAAGGTCAGATGCGGTGCTAGTACTTGATGGTGACTGCAAAATGCTGGGCCTGTATCCTCCATGGGACCACCCAGGACCACATTCCCATGACTTACCACATCATGGTGTAGACAGCACATGCCCCTCTGTAGCACTAGAAGTACTGCTACTACAGGAGTGTGGCTGTGCACAGCCACGTGGACTCTCAGCATATGATGTTGCTGCCCTATGTCCACATATCCGAAGCCGAACTCTAACCAGATGTTCCAGCACAGACAATGTGTGGTCCAAGACAAACACTGTCCATCCCACCATCTGCCCACTGCATCAGTGAACCATTCCAGCGTGTCTCCAATGTGGTGGTGGCAGTCACAGATGTCAGAATGTGCAGCATCTATAACCCTAAGCATCCATCTGGTGTTGCATTCAGAATGTGCCCATGCCTCCATGATGGTCCAAAACATATTCTGAGTGACACGTGATGGACCTATGAGCACCCCTGTTAATCTGTCTGTGTGGGACCTTGACAGATCTCTGGCTATGGCCAGTATCTGCACTCACTGATGCCATAGTTGCCACAATGTCCTGTTCAATGTTGCCACCCTCTGACTGTCCAATATCTGTGGCCTCTGAGGACTGGGTATGTGTGGGCATACTGACAATGGGGGCAGAAGAGGGGTGTCAACCTCTGAGACATAATTAGCCCCCAACAACCCCACCTGTGCCTCACTATGGCCACCATCATCATTTATCAGAGTCCAATGAGAAACTGACACTAGGTTGTGAGGGGGACAGACTTCAACCCCCCCCTGTCACTTTTGAAAATCAAGACAAAAGCAGTACATTACTACCTGCACTTTTATAAATGGCAATCCACACAAATTCATACAACTGGGGATCCACAACCACATTACCAGTCACACATCTTCTCATCTCAGCTCCCATGCACAACAGGCAACTTCACATCAGCATACACAGACAACTCAAGCCCTTTATAACATGCACATCAGCCACTCCAGGTAAATTTCCCAGTACAATCTGCCTGTAAGGTGTAAAATATGACACTGTATGTGATAGACCTACACATAAAACCCAGTACACCTATCTTGAGAATGATATGCCAGTACCAGTGTCACTACCTCTGGTATGTAGTATCACCCTTTTGTGTTTGAACAGGCATCTTGGAGTAATTGCCTTATGTATACCAGGCTGTAGACACTCATAACTATAAGTGCAGATATGTTGATGGTCATTCAACTACACACCTGTGACTAACCAGTCTAAGAACCATAATTATCTGTCCCAGAATGGAACATACAAATATTCTAAACTGGCTAAACATGGCATTTGTACATAGGGCAATATGGCAACCCTTAACTTTCATAGGGTATATATGATCCATAAAAAACTGTATCACACTTACCAGATACAGGACCATGGACTTGGGCCATTCCTGACAGACCAATGAAAAGGTGAGCGAGAGATATTGCCAGCACCACCAAATGTTGCAGCACTACAAGGTGTACATATATCCACATGTACAGTGGCTACTGTGATACTGGCTGTATTGATGATATTCTCAGTATGTGTGCACAACTGTGTGTAAACCCTAACTCCCCAATGCAGATAGACCTAACACCCACATGTAGTACAGCCTGCCACAGTGACTGATACGGTATTACACTGGTGAACACAGTATGCTTACCTGGATGCTCCTCTGCTGTGGGCACTGTGGCACCCACCTCCATGATGTATGTTGTGATGAATGCCTGGGAGCTGTTGCATGTTCCTAGGTTAACCAGGAATACCTTTGTGGCTGTGAATGGATGTTCTGTTGCAGACCCTCCACTGGTGGTGGCACGATCCCTGGCAACATCATCTGCCCTTCATTGGCATGCCTGTGGCCCGGTGTCAGACCTGTTCATAGGCCCTGTCCTGTTGGCCAACCTGATTGACATCCCGCACAAGGTCTGCCCACAATGCTGCCCGCTGCTCCCAATTATGCCTCCCCATGGACAACAAGATCTGATGGTGCTGTCTGATTCCATAGAGTATCATGTCATTCTCTGCCTCTGAGAAGGGGGTATGTCTTCAGTGGTACATGGTCCCTGAAAGACAACAAATTGGGAACACATTACAGAACCATATACGTGGACATCTAGTATGTACAGATCCAGCACACCTATAATGGCCTGCACTATCCACTGCTCCCTCACACATTATACCCCACAGTCTGGCAATGCTCTCTGTGTGTAGATACCACCCAGATAGTAGCAATATTGGGGTATGTCCCTGTGTGCCGTAACAGATTCCGCTGTATGCTCCAAAACCCAGCAGTGCAGTCTACTGTGGTGTGTCCCTTATGGGGAAACTTCCACTAATATGTCATATGGCCCCTGCCAGACAATTAACAGTGTGCTATTACAACTCTATGGGGACAGTCCAGCAACACCAGTGTGCCACAATGACAGACAACAATGCAAACCTGCCTGCTGTAGTACATGTTCCGTGCAGGCATCATACCTCTCAACTATACAAATGTTAGCAGACTGTCAGGAAGTTTACCTCATACGTTTGGTCATTTTCACACAAACTTGTGGATCTCTGATAAATATTTAAACACTGTCTCTGAGTTTGGGCCTTTGACCCCCACCCCCCATAAATTATGGCTTTGTCCTGGTTTCAAACTGTAAGAGGTTGACAGGTATGCTAGGCATAGTAGTCAACCAAACAGGGACATATGTCAGCAGACACAAGGACTTAGCCAGAGTACATCAGGGACATTCAGGGATACTTTTACAATGTTAGAACTATGTATGCGAGGCACTGACTGAATGAGGGGGCAGAATTACAATACATTGTTTGACTTTACATGAGTGTACACCCTTACGCATTGTCACTATGTATAATGTGTACTCCACTACCTTTCCTACAACAGCCAACCATTGTAGGAGGAATTGACAGGGACATAGCTGAGATGTGATTAAAAATCAAGGACAGTTGAGAGGCATGCCTATAGGTGTAGGACAGCAGAATATCACTGACACATCATTACCATAGATCTAAGACAGGCTTACTGCTGTAATTTCTATTCCCCATACCTCCATCCTTCCACCCACATCCTGTTATATGGAGAAATCTATTACATACCTGCTGGACTGCAATACTCCTTTTTTGAACTTGGCTTCTGGTATACTTTTTGAAATCCACTCGCTGTGTGAGTGAAGTTTCATACAGAGCTGTTCCCTATAAGCAGCTGCTTGCCTTTTTAAGGTACTGTTCATTAGCAGGTGATTTCCTCTGCACCAATCTGTGGCTGAGATTTGCTAATTGCAGCCAAAACAGCTGACTTGTAATATCATTAGCCAATGACATGCCACCACAGTGCAATATATAAGGCCTTCATGTAGACCTGGGCCCCTTTGTTAGTTGTTAAGATGGGCATCACTGAGGTGTGGAGAGTACAACATTGTAGATGGTAGGTACCGTAGCTGTCAACTGTATAGATTGATGGTGTATGTCCACAGTTTCACCTCATATGTGTGGTCAGTGTCCCATGACATAATGGTCATCTGTCATTTCACTGGCAAACACTGTGGGTTGAGGTCAGTAAGGATAGAGACACACTTGAGTGTCAGACGTCATACCTACCAGAATATGCATGCTAATGCAATAGCTATTTATCTATCAACCTAGCTATCTTTGTAGGGGCACACCGTTACACATGTCCCTATCTGTGGGCTTTAGCCCCTCCATGACATCTGGCTGTGTCTGGATCCCTTGTTCTAGGGGATGGGAGGTATGGTAGGTCTGTAGCAGCTACCTTTACATAGAGCTATGTATGCTACAGGCTGCAGCAGACTGCAGCTTCTGCTGCAGCCTAGTGCACATGGGGGGGGGGGTGTGGACACGTTTGAGGACAGCAAGCTGTACGTGTAACTGTGGCAGCTATGTCAGCCCTGTCCTTATGGCAGAGCCAGGGTAAGGGTACCCTGCACAGTCCAATCGAGGCATGTAATTAAGGTATGTCTGTTATGCAACACTGCCAACAACAGAGTAGTAGGCTACATATAGTTAGGCTATACAGATATGTGTAGAATGTCCCTACCTGCAGGCCTCTGACTTGCAAAAGTGGGTAGCAGTTCATTAAGTAGCAGTAACCTGTGTGGATTAGGATTGCATAACTCAGTCATTACTTGCTGTCTTCACAATAATAATTTGAACTGCTAGACAAAACTGGATTTGAAATCAGGATTGTGTGTGGCAAAATTAACTGTATGCAAAGCATTTAACAGACTGTACCACTGAGTCACTGCAAAAGCATGTGTATTTGCAAGATATATGTGCACATACACAGGCTGTGGAAACATTTCTACATCCATCAGTATGCATCAATTAACAAATTAACATAACACTAAAAGGCATTACAGGGAGTCTCTTACTCATCTGTAGACATGGTTACCACTACACCTCTCCCTACACCAATTCAATACCTGTGTTCCTCTGCAGTCCCTGGGGAACACATCATTATTAATATGCATGGCATGCTGCCGAGGGGGCACGACATGGTAACAGTCTGTGTAGGCTCTACACTGTGCCTACATGGATTTTATTAAGTCTTGGGGTATGTGTTATTCATCTTGGATTTATTAGTAACATATTTTTACATGAAAATTGTTACACAGAGCATTCTTAACAACCAATAACATAGCTAAGTTTAGTAAAAATAATAAAATAGAATGCTGGAGATGTAATCAAACTTGTAATGCAGATTGGATAGACATGTTCTATGACTGTCCTTTAATTCAAACACATGGGAATAATATTGCAAACTTTTTGAAGGTCACATGGTCTGAATCTTTTTCTATTTCAAAAACACTCATTTTTATAAATGTAATAGATAATTATAATGTAAACAATGAGAATTATCTGTTATGGATAATGTGGGCTGTAGCAAGGAAAAATATAACAAGAAAATGGAAAAAGTCAGTTTGTCCTCAATTTGAAGATTTTCTAACTTCTCTTACAAGAAACAACCACCAGAGAAACCAAGATAAAGGAAATCAGGATATTTCTTAGAACCTTTTCCAAGAATCCAGGGACAAAAATGTTATCTTTAATTGAACTTTTTCAAGATAACTCAGCCTCTGTATTCTATGAGAATATAAAAGTTACTTAATAAGATTTCTTTAAAGATCATCTAATCCTCATTTTTTTGTTTGATAATTGCATAGTATTAACAATATCCTCATTTTCTATATCAGACATGTATACATACTGTAATGCTCATATATGTTAATATTTCAATTTTGTATCCTTTATAAGTTATAAAGGTGTGCATATTCTTATTAATATGTTTAACATTTAAGTATTCTTCTTTCAGCTGCTTCCATTAGGGGTCGCCACAGCGGATCAACTGTTTCCATTTCTTCCTGTCCTCTGCATCTTGCTCTGTCACACGAACCACCTGCATGTCCTCTCTTACCACATCCATAAACCTTATCTTAGGTCTCCCTCTTTTCCTGTTACCTGGCAGCTTCATCCTTAACATCTTTTTCCCAATATACTCTGTATCCCTCCTCAGCACATGTCAAGACCAACATAATCTCGCCTCTCTGGCTTTGTCTCCTAACCTTCCAAACTGGGCTGACCCTCTAATATACTTATTCCTAATCCTGTCCATCCTTGTCACACCCAGTGCAAATCTTAACATCTTCAACTCTGCCACGTCAAGCTCTGACTCCTACCTTTTTGTCAATGCCACTGTCTCTAACCCATATAACATAGCTGGTCTCACTACCCTCTTGTATACCTTCCCTTTCACTCTTACTGGTACTCATCTGTCACAAATCACTCCTGACACTCTTCTCCACCCACTCCATCCTGCCTGTACTCTCTTCTTCACCTCTCTTCCACACTCACCATTACTCTGAATTATTGATCCCAAGTATTTAAACTCATCCACCTTTGCCATCTCTACTCCCTGCATCCTCACCATTCCTCTATCCTCCCTCTCATTCACACACATATTCTGTCTTAGTCCTGCTGACCTTCATTCCTTTTCTCTCTAGAGCATATCTCCACCTCTCCAGGGTCTCCTCCACCTGTTCCCTACTCTCACTACAGATCACAATGTCATCTGCAAACATCATAGTCCACGGGGACTCCTGTCTGATCTCATCTGTCAACCTATCCATCACCATTGCAAATAAGAAAGGGCTCAGAGCTGATTCTTGATGTAATCCCACCTCCACCTTAAAAGCATCCATCACTCCAACTGCAGACCTCACCGCTGTCACACTACCCTCGCACATATCCTGTACCACTCTTACATACTTCTCTGACACTCCCAACTTCCTCATACAATACCACAACTCCTCTCTAGGCATCCTGTCATATGCTTTCTCTAAGTCCACAAAGACTCAATGCAACTCCCTCTGACCTTCTCTGTACTTCTCCACCAATACTCTAAGAGCAAACATCGCATCTGTAGTGCTCTTTCATATTCTAAAAATAAAATTCATTTTCAGCAAAAAAAAAAATATATATATAATAATATTGTGAGTTAGTCATTATTATTTTTTAATAAATAACAACCACACCCAAAAATTGGCCACACAACTATTGTATTATGTAGCACTTTGATCCTGTATTGCATTTTTACTCCATCATAAATGAGGAAATTAATGAATAATGTAGTTGTTGAAGTGGTTTCAGGAAGAGTGAGAAATTATAAAGCAATTTTAGACTAGTCAGGGTTTTCCAAGTCTGGGGTATTAACACTAGAAACAAACAATAATCTAATGCCATGATCTTCCTATTTAACCACCGTGCAAGTAAGGTGAAGTTGATTTTTTTGTAGAAATTGCTCAGGGACATTTGGTCTCACTGGTCTAACTTAAAACTAGGTAAAGCATCTATTTTTGTCTTTAAATGCAGAACAAATTTTAAAGGATTATTGGAAAAAGGGACCAGTGACATGACATGAAATACTGACAAAAACAGTGGAATGAACAACTATGAAGTCTGGCTTATTTAAGACATTATAAACATCACCATACCCTCTTATTTAATAACTTTATTTTGCATGAGTAGCTACAACTGTTCAACTAGAGGGGTAGTTTGTCTGGCATCTTGCCTTACATGCCCTGCACTATACAGGGAAGATTGAGCATGCATTGTGAAGTAGAATTTACAAACACACCTAGGCAATAAAAAAGGGGGTTGAAAAATGCCTCAAGTAAACATTTAAAGGCATGTACTAACTAAAAACTCTTGTTCTTTATTTTGGAAAAGTTGCAGATTTCTGAAAGAGGTAGAAGTTGAGAGAAAAGGCTGGAATACAGTGAATTGCACTGGAAGTTGTTTTTAATGGGTTCCTATCAGAAGAGTGTACACTTAAAATCGTGAATGCTCTTCTGTTGAATTGAAAACAATGAAAGCTGACAATGTCGAAGGCACAGAACAGCGATTTTTTTCCCAGGGGGAAAAAAAATCGCTGGGCCATTCTCGGGACTTTGCTGTTTTCTCCACTGTGGTGCAATCTCGGAGTTAGTATATTTAAGTTGGGGGGTGTGGGGGCTTGCCTCCCACTTTATTTTGTTTGTACATTTTTTTTTGGATCAGCAAATTTTTCCCTGGGAAAAAATTCACTGGTCTGTGTGTTTGACATTATCAGCTTTCATGTTTTTCAGTTCGACAGAAGAGCATTCACTAATTTAAGTGATCGCTCTTCTGATATAGACCCATTTTTAATTGCTCCTCAGAAACCAAGGATAAATGAATATATTTCTGTTTACAGTGTCTTACAATTAAAGGCACAAAACTTCTAACTTATTGTCTACAATTGACTACTATTTTTTACTATGATTGTATTTTAATGTCACAGAATTTTAACCAGTAAGTTCTGATATTTTAGCAGTTTTTTTGAAGTGACTGAATCTTTAAGAATAGCTTGGGGGGGGTTTATTTGTCATACAATTTCATTTGTCATGTGATTACACTGGAGTCCATGTATGTAGTTCTGATAAAGTTGTTGACAGAGCATAATGGAAGCACATCATTCTTGTGATTTATTTATTTATTCATTTGCAATAAATTTCCACTGGAGGCGAATTTTAATTGGTATTTGGATGGCACAACCACAGTGTTTTTTCAATTATTCAGAGAAGGTACTGGCAATTTTCAGATCTGTCGAATAGCCAGTTTGTAATCTAACTTATGTTGATTTCTTGCATATAGGTATAATAAGTACATTTAGTCAGTTTTCAAGGTTTACCTTAACATAATGTTTACATTATATTTCCAGCCTATAAAAAGTTTCAATTTTAGCAATAAAGAACCACATAGAAACACTTTATGCATCAAGGTATATATTTTACAAAGAGGTGTTGATTGATTAACTTAATGACAATATGCAAACACATACAAATTGGAATAGTAAACGTAACAAGATTTGATTTTTTAATTTTTGATTATACATTATTTCCTGCACACGCCTCACAATTTACTTGGGTGCATTTGTCTTCAGTATTATTAAATAGGTACATATATCTTAATGTATATTTTGAAAGCATCAACATATTTTCCCCACCGCTGGAAAATTGTCTTGCAAAAATTATAAAGTTATCTGTCTGTCCAATTTGGCACCACCACTAAGTGGCCATTTTACTAAGTCAAATAATGATCACAACATACAAGTGCAATATCAAATTATTGCCATTCCACATTAAACATTTTACAAAGTAAAGTACTCCTGTTGTTTCAGAAAACATGAGAGCTTTCCCCAGGACATTAAAATTAATTAACATCTTAGCTTGTGCCTCTTCTCAAAAATACAATTTATTGAGGGCATGGCCAAGATGCTTAACTCTGAGCAACAACAGGACTTTGCTCTGCTGTCCAATTAATATTTTATTTCTCAAAAACTTTGTAAACCTGTCATATTTGAAGGAAATTATAAAAAGAAGCTTTTGAAGAAGTTTATTTAAGAAAGAACTAATTTCTTTATCATTTTTCCTGTCAACACTTCTCATAAAAGGTTTTGAACTTTTTTTTTCAAAATGAGCAGTTTGAAAACTGCTTCACAAGAACTCTTAGTTAAAAAAATAATTACAGTCTTTGCTCATTAACATGCAAGATCATGCATTAAAAATAGGTAAGTTAGATACAAAAATTGGATGCAGTTAAAGAGGTATGCAGTAACAAATAGAAATGTTAAATGAAATGTTTAAAGGGCAGAAAACTCAGATATCTGAAAGAGAAGCTCTAAATGGTATTAATGGCAGAGTGGCTGAAGGAGAAAACCATGCTGAATTTCTATTGAAGCAAAATACTTCATTAGTGGACAGAACAGATGACCTTGAAAGTAGATCTAGGAGAAACAACAATAGAATTTATAGATTACCCGAAAAGCAAGGAGGAAATAATGTGATAAATTTCTTAACCTCCTGACTTCCAACAATCTTAAATTTATCAGAAGCATTATCCTTTGGAATTGAAAGAGCTCTTAGATCTTTGACAAATCTTGCTACAAAGAAAAACTGTCCACCAAGGTCTATCATTGTCAGATGTCTTTCCTATCAAGATAAGGAATTAATGTTAAAGACTACATGATCTAACTCTCCTATGAAAATGGACAATAACATGACTAGATTTGACAATGTTTATTCATCCTAACTGGTTGCAAAAAGGAAAGTATGCTTACCATTAATAGAAGAACTGAAGAAAATAGAAATTAAAACACATTTATTGTTTCCAGCTAAGTTAAAACTTTTTTTTCTTCCAGATGGTCAGAAAACTTTGAATTATTATATAATGCTGTCACATACTAAAAAAAAAAAACAATATTTTAGACCAAACAGAAGATATGGACTGGAGTATTACATCACTAAAGAAACATGCTGACAGAAATGGTTGGAAGAATATTGACAAGAACAAAATGTTAAAGGACAAATGAATATTTGTGCTATGTTTATTTTAGACATTTAGTCTAACTTAACCCAATCTGATTATTTGGACTCTATGACTTAGACTCTTTTAATATAATAAGTTAAAGCTTTCCTCTTCTAGCTCTCTCACTCCCATTTATGTGTTTTATGTATTTGTATATATATATATATATATATATATATATATATATATATATATATATATATACTTCTATATGTATGCTTGTATGTCTGCATATGCATGCAAATGTTTGCATTCTATGTATGTCTATATATATATATATATATATATATATATATATATATATATATCTGTGTGTGTGTGTGTGTGTGTGTGTGTGTGTGTGTGTGTGTGTGTGTGTGTGTGTGTATGGTGATATATAAGATCATAGGATCATATAAGGTTACTAGGCTAATGGGCCGCAGGGCCCTTACAAGTCTAGCCAAGTTCAATCTGTGTCCCAAAGGTGTCTGGTTCAAGCAGAGCAGACACTAAAATCAGCACCTATTGCCCTTGTCCAAGAGGGACACAGGTGGAACCTCCAGGTGAATTTCCAGTTACCCATCCAGTTGTCCAAATTACTCTTAAATAGGGCCAGTGTGGGGCTTTGTTTAACATGAATAGGAAGCTTGTTCCAAAAGTGGGGCAACCTCTGTGAGACAAATCTGTCTCTCCAGCAAGTTCTGTTGATATCACATACCAGGTTAAGGTCCTTTAAGCAAGTGACCTGTGTGCCATTTGACTTGTGAATGTGCAGCATTTCCATTAAAGCTGGGTCAGAGATTGCTCTGTATGCAAGGCATAGGTCGCTTCTGAGCAGTCTGTACTACACAGAGTAAAGTGACAATGATTTCAATCTGTCCGCATAAGACTTCTCTTGAAGACCCTGAATTTTCTTTGTAAGTAACCTTTGTGGTCTCTCCAATTGCTGTGCATTGTACTCTATTACTGGCCTGATAAGGGAAGAGTACAGGGAGATTATAACCTCTTTTTTCTACAGGCAATGCCCTTATTTATGAGATGAGCAATATAAAATGCCCTTTTTACCACTGTGGAGACATGGTGATCGAAGTTAGGGTTGCTGTTAACCTGTGCCCAGATCTCTCACCACTGATTGTGTGCTTAGGTTATTGCTATTGGTGTGGTATTTTTCAAGAACATCACCCTTGCTGAAGTGGATGATAACGGAGTTTTTGCATTAAGTTTAAGACCATGACTTTGCCAACAGTCATTAGTCTGCATAAGACCTTCCTGCAGGATGTTGACATCACTAGGGTTTGCAATGGTCACTCCCAGTTTGCAGTCATCAGCAAACATTGTCAGCCATAGTCCTGTAGCTTTAGACTGTACTTTGGAGAAGTAGATTCCAAACAGTAGGGGTCCCAGAACCTATCCCTGTGAAACACCACTGGTTACAGGTCTGATAGAGGAGATGGAGTCCCCTATTTTGACTATATGAGCTCTATCAGTAATCCAGTTTGCAACCCACCTGACAATATGCAGGTTGATGCCCAGCTGGGTGAGTTTATTAATGATACCAGAGTGGGAGATTGTGTCAAAGGCCGTGGGTAAGTTTAGGTAGCCCATATGCATAGATTTCCCTCATCTAGGGCTTTGGTGACTGTCTTGAAGAAGTCCACCAAGTTTAACAGGCATGATCTCCCCTTGACAAAACCAAACTGGGTGGGATTGAGCATTTGAAGATTTCCTATATATTTGTCAATAAGGTCCATGATGATTCATTCCATGGCTTTGCTGATAAGTCTGATCAGACTAATGGGTCTATAGTTCCAGTGGTCCATGGATGTATCCTCTTTGTGCAAAGGGATGATGGTAACTGTTTTCCATTTCACTGGGACAAAGCCAGCACTTAAGCTGTGACTGAAAAGCATGCCCAATAGTGATACTAATTCCTGTTTTACCCATGTAGAACACAGCCCATGATGTTGTCTGGTCCCACTGAGGCTGTGTTTTTGGCCTTGGTGAGGGCATTTAAGACCTTCTCCTCAGGCATACTAGGTGAGGACAGGTGTTAGGGATGCTTTGGGGTATATGTGACAGGGACAGAGGCATGAAGTTTTCACTGAACCTGTCAGCCAGCAGGTTTGCTATATCCACAGGTTCTATATATGTAGTACCATGAACTACAAGTTCAGAGCAGTTCTGGGCCTTACCTTTGAGGTTATGGGTGTAACTATAGATCATCTTATGGTTATCCTTAGTTGGGGAGCTAATTTGGATTCATAGTTAGCATTGGAGGACTTCACTAGGAGTCTTATTTGCTTGTTTCAGTTGAGGAGGGAATGTTTCCAGATTTGAGACCATTCCTTCCAACTCTTAGACAGTAATTTCTTTCTCCTATTGTATAGCCTATTTATGGCAGTTGTTCACCAGGCAGGTTTGTTTTTCCTTGAAGATCTTACTTTGGTTCTATCAGGTGTGGCAGAGTCAATGCAATTGTACAGATGATTGTATAAAGCATTGGTGTATAACTCAGCATAGGTGTCTGTTCCATCAGTGGGGAGAGGGGCTATGATGCTATTTATTTATGCCATCAGATAAGAGGTTGTAATTGGCCTTGGAGAAGTTTTTAAGTCTAGCTGTTGATATATATATATATATATATATATATATATATATATATATATATGTGTGTATTTAATTTTTACTTTACTGTTTATAAACTTTAAGTTAATGACGAATTTGATATTATCTGAAGTATATTCAATGTGGTATCTGTTTTATAGACAGATTTAAAAATCACTACTTTAACTGTCATCTATAATGATATATAAAAACTAATTGTATTTATATATACATATATATGTGTGTGTGTGTGTGTGTGTGTGTGTGTGTGTGTGTGTGTGTGTGTGTGTGTGTGCGTGCGCACGAGTGTGTGTGTTTCATTCACTGGCTTGCTGTGGTGAGGTTATACTGTTTTGACTGTAGGGGTACTTTCAGACATATTTATGATAAGTCTATTGGGTCATCATATCCATGAGTATTTTTCTTGCTTTGGCTTGTGTGTCTCTTCTTCTGATTGTTTGGTTCAAGTGGAGGAATTTGGTTGGATTTTGATGGATGCTTTGGTTGTGGATTTGTTGAATCAGTTGAGTACAGTGTAGACTGCTATGGTGAAGATCATATATGCAGTTTTTTTGCTGGATGTTGGAATACTTCACAGACTGCAATTGCATATCCCAATCAGCAGTTAAATGGATTTAGTAATTGTCCTAATAGTTGTTTGTGTCTCGTGCAGGTAGCGTTTCCTTCTCTCTGTGTTCTATTGGTATGTGTTTGTGCATATATATCTTGGATTTAAATATCTATTATATTTTAAGTAGTTATTCATATAAGAACTAGTATAGAAATCTAGATAATATATATTTTGAGTTACTTGCTTAAAGGTTTGAAACAAGATTTACTTTAATTAATAAACATGTATATACATTATAGAATGATTACTTATAGATAAACATTTTAGCAGTATATATTAAGAATTGAGAAGGTAGGATGAAATTAATGGTAATAGAAGTGAAATTGTTAACTTAACTTTAATCAAGTCTCAGTAATATGTTTTTTCATATATAGATAGATAGATAGATAGATAGATAGATAGATAGATATACACTTTATTTTGCTGATATTGCTTCATCCCTGCTGTTTAACCATTACATGTGTAATGCCTTTTGCTCCTTTCTTATAAGCTGTAGTAGCAAATTCAGTCTGGTACTTATAATAGTTGTTTGGTGGGTAGTTTGGATGGGATTTCTCTTTGAATTAGGAACTTTAGATTACATGTTATTTGATTGTCTTAAGTTCAGAATATTCAATATTAAGTTTATACAGGTTCTAAATTTGATGTCTATGTCAGTTTTTAAAACACGTTTTCATGGTGCAGTTCTGTTCTTTTTCTTCATATTTATATGTAATTCAAGCTATTACTTAGGGGGAAATTATTAGTAGCTGAATTCTATATGACTTCTTGTACTATTAAAACAAGTCTAATGTAAAATGTATTTTGATTAATGTAAATGGGCTCAATAGTGGTTGTAAGAGGGGAAGTTTGCTTAAATATATGGATTTATTTAAAGCTCAAGTTGTCTTTTTTGCAAGAAACTCATTTAATTATTAATGACATACTAAATTCAAAGGACTATACAGTCTTGCTTACTTTAATTTTAAAGAAAATAGATTATGCAATTCTTTGGAGAAACTCTGTTTTCATGACTAAAATTATCAACACTTACTGTGATAAAAAAATGCAGTGTATAGCAGTATTAGAAATACAAGGAAAACTTAGAGAATGTTTATTGGATTCCAGGAATTGGAGCTAAATTAACTGAAAATATGTATAGATTATAATTTGAAATATGAAAGAAAATCTGGTGATGGCTGGTGATATTGTTTATTAAGTGAAAAAAAAGATACCAGTGCATCCATTAAGTCTATAATATCTGCCACCACTAAGGCTTTATTACATTTTGTTGAATTATTTAATTTTAAAGATACTAATAATTTTTCTGTATCTGATTCATTGTTTTAAACTCATTATTCATATATTTGTGGAACTCATTCTATAATAGATATGGTCTTTATTTCAAATTATTTAGTTTCTAGGTTTGAGAAAGTTAAAGTGGTCTCAATGCCCCTTATCAGATCATAATGCTATTACATATGATATTTTAGTTAAACCTGGAAATTTAGTCTCTTGCAATAGGTTAACTGCATATCTAATACTATTAAATGAATTTAAGAAATGGTTTCTTAAAATTGAACAATTTGTAAATATTAAAATAAAGTCAACATTTCAGATGTGATTCAATGGAATTCTTTAAAGGTGCATTTACATGATAAAATAATGGGTTGATACCTTAATAAAACAACACAATGGGATAAAAAATATTGGATTTACAATTACAAATTGATAATCTAAAACTTATTATTCTAAAAGGTAATAAGAGTCTACTAAATGAAATAAAATTAAATGTTTAAACACAAAATTTGCTGAAATTTTACAACTTAAAGTTTCAATTAGCTTAGAAAATAAAAAAAAAATCATATTCTTTAAATCCTAAAAGGATGCCCAAGTTAGTCATTAGATCAAACAAATTATGACATTTTCATAGTAAAAAAATACTGTGCTGGGTAGCAATAGAAAGTTATAGAAGAGATTTTGAGTAGCTTTATCAATTGCTCTAACAAACTTAAACATTCATATGATATTACAATACAAAAATAAGCAGTTACAACAATCTTAAGAAATAACATACATAATATATTAACTCAGGGGCAAAGCAGAAAATATATAAACACATTATGATGATAGAATTAAAAGAACAAGTAAAATAAAGGATAGTAAAGCTCCCAGCCACAATGGAATTATATTTGAATTATATGAATTTTTACCAAAATGATGCATTGATTATTTTATTATGAGTAATTTCTCTAGTCAAAAACATATAAAAGTATGCCTCCCTCTTGAAAATATATGCTTACTTCTCCCACTTTAAAGCAAGATAGATACTCTTCATTATCTTCTACTTATAGATCCATATCATTGTTAAACACTGATCTCATGATCTTTATGTCAATTTATGCTAACAGAATGTTCTTGCTTTGTTACTTGTTTATCAGCAAAAGGTTTTATAATAAATAAACAATCTTATGATAACATTAAAAGAATAATTACTTTGATTGATTACACTAATATAAAAAGAGTCATCAATAGTTTAGATCTAAATAAAGCATTTGATTCTGTGGATTGGTTTTATTTATCTTCTGTACTAGAAATGTATAATTATTCAGATAATTTCATTCAGCATATTAATTATCTTTATCAAAATTGCTCTGCCTTTATTTAAATTTTGCAAGGGTACTAAAAAGGTTGTTCATTATCACTGTTACTATTTGTTATGATGATTGAGCCTTTTACAAATATTATAAGATACATTTTAGATATAAAGGGGTTGAAAATTAATGATCATTATTCTTCTAAAAATCAGCTTTTTGCAGGTGATATTCTATTGACATTATTTTTAATCTGTATTAAGATTGAGATTTAATGACAGTAAAACAGATATTCTAGTAATTAATAAAGAATCAAATGAATCAATAAAAAAAATTAAGAATTTAATTGGGATAAAAGCAAATTAAATATTTGGGGATTACATTTAACACTGATTATAACAATAATTTGAACTCTAATAAACAAATGGAATATTTTTTTTGTGGAAGAAAGATTAACATTAATTAAGATAATTATCTTACAAAAAGTATATTATTCAATCAATTTCTCCTTTACCTTCCAAAAAGTTTAGTAATCAATTTAATGATCTACTGTTATAATTCTTTTGGTTCCCAATTAAGCCTGGATTGTCATTGGGTTATCACAGGAGAGATTGGATGAATGGTGGAATAGGATTTACTGATATAAAATTATATGCTTTATCTTCTGTCATCACAACTATAGCATTATGGTTAAATCCTAATTATTCTGCCAAATGAAAAAAAGCTTCATGAGGTTATTTGCTTAAATGGTAATAATGGTATAATTAGGCACCATACTCAGATTTTAGAAAACAAGTTTCAATAGTTACTAAAGAAATATTTTACTAGAAAAATGAATATGCCATCTGACTTGTGCTAAACAAGCAATATTTTAACTATATTTAGAAACGTTATTTTTAAAAATATGGATTTGAAGTCTTGGTTCTTTACATTTCCTGTAGATTTTACTGTAGATTTCATTAATACTCCAAATTTCTCCAAAATGCTGCATTTAAAAAATCAAAATTAGATTTTTGGTATCAAATGATAAATGGAGAAAAACTATTAACTTCTGACTTTATAATAAATAAATATTATTTTGATATAAACAACTGATTAACTATACAGCTAATTAGGTAATTTATTAATTCTAAAATCGACTTAATGCCCAATACAATAAGGAATACATTTCCATCATTTAGTGATTTTCTAAATAGTATTGATTCAAGAAATGGTTTGGGGAAAACATATTTATCTAAAATATATAAATTTGTAAGAAATATAAGATTACATGTTAAAAATAATTATAGGAATTATTTTACTTTCATTAATTATACTTGGTATTAGAGGATGATAAGAGATTAATGTTATCATCATGAAAGAAAACTGCATCTTCTTTATATTGGAAATTATTTTCATGGAATTTTATATATAGAACCTTTATTACATCTCATAAAATTGAACTTATTTATAAAAAAATATATTGGATGTCAGATATGCAAAAATAATGATAAAACCTGACTGGCAATATATGCTCTTGCAGTATGATGCAATGTTGTGGGGAACAAATACTTTTCTACAAGATCCTATCATCAAAGAACCCCAATTTTGTTCTTTGTGACCCCAAGGACTTCAACACACCAAACCTATCCATCAGCAGTTGCATCTTTACCCTTTTGCAAATTCATATTTATTACTTTAGTGATGTTGTCTATGCATCTTAGCCTTCTTCTTTACCATCAATATTTCCTAATATCAATATCTTCTCCATTGAATCATGTTTTTGATTTATAAGGTCAAATTATGTAAGTTTGAATTTTGATAACAGACCTTTCTGGGAGCAGTCTGCATTTATTTTCCAAGTGTTGACTAATTTGAGCTTCACAAAGTCTATGAAATTGTTATAGCCTTTTCCAACACCATAGTTCAAAAGTATTGTTTTTCCTCTAGATCAGTCTTACTGTGTAGCCCTACTCTCACTGCCATCTGTTATTACTTGTAAAACTATACTTTGACTTTATGGACCTTCGTTGACAATGTGATGTCTTTGGTCTTTAATATTTTATCCAGGTATGCCAGATCATTCCACCCAAAGAAGCAAGAGCCAGCTTCATAACAGTAATCACCACTTGTAGAGATCTTTGAGCCCAGGCAAATGAAACCTCCCTATTTCAAGTTGTCCCCATCTATTTGGATATAATTGATACTGCTAGTCTCATTTTTTTATGTTGAGTGATAAAACAGCTTTTGTGCTTTCTGCTTTCACATTCACAAGCAGGGTCTTCATCTCTTCCTCAATTTCAGCTATTAGAGTGGTATCATCTGCATTTCTGAGGTTGTCAATATTTCTCCCAGCAGCTTTAATTATTGCTTTTGATTTGTCTAACCTAACATTTTACAGTGGACAGTCAGAGCATAAATTATATAAGTATTGTGACACTATATGGACTTATCACATTCCTTTTCCATACTTGATTTTGTTGGTTATCTCATAGCTGGTTCTGTTTTCCCCCCTAAAGATTCTGCAGTAAGCAAATAGTGTGACCTGTTCTTCCAAATTTATTTTCCACTGTTAATAATGTATAATCTGTATAAATTTAAAATATACTAGGATCACTGCATTATTTTACACTATTTACAGATTTTAACTTGATATAGTCTCTGAGCTCACATCATAGTTGAAGAGGGTCCAATATTCCAGCAAGCTTACATGGTTAATCAATATCAAATAAAATAAATAAAACATGCTGGATCATGACAATTCCCCGGATTCTCAAAAGCTGCAAAACATAGCTATGACAGCTCCAAATAAAGGCTGCATAGCATTGAGGAAGCATGCCAATGGCAAAGTAGAAGGCCATTGGCATTGCAAACAATTCCAAATGTACAAAATACAACTTTCATGAAATGTCCGCCGATTGCGTCCGCTGAAGCATAGGGCAGTGGCGCGTAAATGGGATCATGGTTAATAATAAAATAAACCTAAAATAAGCACTCTAACTAAAAGCAGCAGTCGGCCATGCAAGTCAATGGCAGGCAGAAGACAACCTGGCCAGTGAATAATGGTTGCTAAGGGGGAGGCTCAGTGTGAGACATGTAACTATGCATTAGCAGGCAATCCTATGCAAATGAGGTGAAGGATAGTGAATCCCAGTTTTTCCCCAGAGAGTGATGCAGGTCCCAAGAGTGTAAGAGTAGGATATAGGTGACATCATGGGGGGTGTGTCAGGCCTACTGTAAGTGGATTGGAGCCCTGTGGCTCGGGATTGCCCCTAGCTTAGCACAGCTAAGCTAGGGGTGTGTCTAAACCTGCCTAGCACCCAATACAAAGTGTAAGCAGCTGTGTGCACCATGCACTGAGTTGTACAGGAAGAAAAAAGAAGTTAAACCAGGAAATAACAGCTCTGTGCACATTTGAACAGGGAAGCAATGGGAAGGGAAAGTAGGAGAACTAGCTGAGCTGACAGGTGAAATGTATCAGAATCAGCAATTACACAGGCAGCAAACCAGCCCAGCCCAGAACACTACTATAAACTAAGTAAACACCTTCCCCCCTGTTTTTTCCACACTCTACACCACCGGTGTGTACAAGCACGGGAATGTTAAACAAACCTACAGAATGAGAAGGGCTGCAGCAGGCAACATAGAACAACATGTGCAAGAGGCTAAGGGTGGTGAAGATGTGAATGCTTCTGAACAACCCACAGTGAGAAGACAGAGAAGAGTGTACAAACCCAAGGTAACCTACCAGGGGCTACATGAGCTGGAGATAGTGGAGTGCTATAGACTGGACAGAGACTTCCTACAGCAAATTTTTGAGCTGTGCCAGCCACACCTGACACACCAAACTGGCCGAAGGAAACCCATCCCAGTGGATACCAAGGTATGTGTAGGCCTAGGTATACTAGCCACAGGTACCTCCCAAAGCACAACTGGGGATATCATGGGCATCTCACAGGCATCAGCATCCAGAGTATTCCAGCAATTCCTGGATGCCCTGTCAGCACATGCCAGTGAGCACATATATTTCCTCAACACACGTGAGGTGTTGACCAGCAATATGCATCTCTTCCACCAAATAGCAGAATATCCTGGGGTAGTGGGTGCTATAGATTGCACGCATGTATGCATCAAAGCACCACCCAGCGAGCAGGGTAGGGCCTACATCAACCGCACGGGCATCCCCTCCATCAACTGCCAGTTTGTATGTGATGCCCAGGGCATTATAATGAATGTGTGGCTGGCTGCCCTGGAAGCTATGACGATTCACACATATGGCATCTGATGCAGCTGTACCACAGATTTGCTGATGTGGATATCCCCTACGTTCACCTAGTGGGGGATGCTGGGTACCCATTGGAGCCATGGCCGATGACACCCATCAGAAAAGCACACACACCTGAACAACAACACCATAATGAGGCATATGCACAGGCCAGACATATAATACAGTGTGTGTTTGGGATGCTCAGGTCACGGTTCCGGTATCTGGATACATCCGGTGGAGTCTTGCAGTATTCACCAGCTACATGTACCCAAATTGTTATGGTATGTGCTATGCTACACAATATGATCCTGCAGAAACAGCTGCAGCAGGAACAGCATGGGGCAGGACCACACAGCCCCCCACCAATGGCAAGGCCTGTACAGGCACAGAGTGACTCGGAGGAGGAACAACCTGAGCCTGCCCTAGTAGGCAGAAGGTGGCATGCCCAGTATGCCCTGGCCTTGGCAAAGAGGCAATGCATAGCATATGTACTGACACAGTAGGGAGCCAGGGAATGACACCTCTCTCTGACTCGCACAGACAGTAAAAGGGATGCCAAACATGACACTACCTGTGCTCAACCATGTATAGGGAGTGTACTCTGTGCATCTGACATAGGCAGCCCTCCAGCACCATCCTCAGTACTGGCACACTCACAAGGTAAGTCAATCAACCTACCAATTGCCAAATGGAGTAGAATATGTTGTTACCTGTAGCTATGGTATGGATGTGAGCATGCAAGGGAATTGGGTGGCCGAATGTTAAGGCAGCAGACAGCAGACACCCACAGTGGCACCATGACATCTGTAACACATACTGGAGTCACCATAGTAGCCAGTACTACACAGGGTGACAAAACCCACTGCAGGAAGTGGGCTGAGTGAAATGTGTGTCCTTAAGAGCCACACATGCCAGTCAGGAAGGTTAACATACCCAACAACAGTCTCAGCCAGCAGGACAGGTGAAGACAAACACAAACAAATGCTGTACTATGGCCTCTGAATGAGCCCTATGGGTAACCCCTCCCCCAGGCCTACACAGACAGACCACAGCAGGCTAGGCAGTTGGATGTAAGTTGTGAAGGCTAGGAAGTTAGAAACTAATATGTAGGTAAACAAAGCTAAGATCTGTAGTACACTGGTATGCCTCTAGCCAGCAGGACAGTTAAGACTGCAGACTGAAATGGAGTAGCTGACATACCAGTACAGTCCTAGCAAATGTGTACAAGTGCCAGGTGTGCCCTCCCATCCAATGTACACTTATAGTAACAGTCAGGTGTGCCCCCCCCCCCACTCCTGTGTAGAACAGTAGAAACAGTCAGGTACCCCCCCCCCCGCTATGCAGAAATGTAGCAACAGTCAATTCCAAATGACCGATGGATACCCTGCAGACACAACATGCTACCTGTCGGTGTACAACACAAAGGTCAGCACCACAGTACAAACTACCTGGACTTGATCCACACATGCAATACAGATGACCATACTGGGCATGCTCACACACTTAGAAGAATGAAGTCAATGTCAGTCAACAATATACTGAAAGGTCATACTGGGCATGCTCACACACTTAAACACATGAAGGCCATGTCTGCAAACACCAGTGGACCAGACATATCTGGCAGTCGCAGTTCTCAGTGCAGACACATGTCAGTATGCACCACTCCTGCCTTGCACACACAGTGAATAGGAATACAGACATATATGTAAGGACAACACATTATGATAAGCCAAAGGTAGATGGGCATAGATGTGTGGAAGAGGGTGACGGTGACAAGGAGCTATCTGGGCCTGTCCCACCCAGCATACAGCCAAAGGGCCCCAAACACATGAGGTGCAGATGTAACTCACTGCAGATACTAGCCACCAATACCTGTCAGCATGACAGACTATGTGGTGCACGTGACAGCTGTACAACATGACTGTACAAGGAAGTAGCCATCTAGTAGCTGTATACATGTACCTGTGACATATGACCCCATGTGTGCTCGCATGTGGCATGTCAACCCCTACATGAATAGGGTATTGCCCATGCACACACTGCCCTCCCCATAGCAGTATTATGACAAGCCTACTGAGGTCATCCAATGTGAATTACACCTTTGGGAGAGCTGTAGCTCAGTAATCTCCATGGCGCATCCCATAACTGCGTATTGCTGTAGTCATAAACTAGTTAGGTAGTAGTTCTAACCCCAGACCTGGCAAGTGTGTGTTTGTGTGCGTGTCTGACTGTGTACAGAGAAATGTTTTTTAGGCTACTCACACTCCATACAATTCATATACTCAACTGTGGCAAGGCTGCTGATGTCACTCACTTAGAAATACACCTCTGGGAAAGTCATAACCCAATAATCTCTGTAGCATGTCCTGTAACTGCGTACTGGTGTAGTGTGGTAACGTAGTTAGGTAGGTGTTCTAAACCCAGACCTGGCAACTGTTTGTGTGTGAATGTGTGTGTGTGTGTGTCTCTGACTGAGTAGAGAGCAATGCTTTTTAGGCTACTCACACTCTGTACAATTCATATACTCAACCTTGGCAAGGCTGCTGATGTCACTCACCTAGAAATACACCTCTGGGAAAGTCATAGCCCAGTAATCTCTGTAGCATGTCCTGTAACTGCGTACTGCTGTAGTGTGATAAAGTCGTTAAGTAAATGTTCTAACCCCAGACCTGGAAACTCTGTGTGTTTCTGTGTGAATCTGTTTGTGGGTGTGTCTGCCTGAGTAGAGAGCAATGCTTTGTAGGCTACTCTCACTCCGTACAATTCATATACTCAACTTTAGAAGGCTGCTGATGTCACTCACCTACAAATACACCTCTGTGAAAGTTATAGCCCTTTAATTTCCATAGCGCTTCCTGTAACTGCGTACTGCTGTAGTGTGATAATGTAAAGTAGGTATTCTAATCCCAAACCTGGCAACTGTGTGTGAATCTGTGTGTCTGATTGAGTAGAGAGCAATGCTTTTTAGGCTACTCACACTCCATACAATTCATATACTCAACTTTGGCAAGGCTGCTTATGTCAGTCACCTAGAAATACACCTCTGGGAAATTCATAACCCAATAATCTCCGTAGCACGTCCTGTAACTGCGTGCTGTTGTAGTATGATGAAGTAGATAGGTAGGTGTTCTAACCCCAGACTTACCAAATGTGGGTGTGTGTGTCTGACTGAGTAGAAAACAATGCTTTTTAGGGTACTCACACTCCTTAGAATTCATATACTCAATGTTGGCAAGGCTGCTAATGTCACCCACTTAGAAATACACCTCTAGGAAGGTTGTAGCTCAGTAATCTCTGTACCGCATCCTGTAACTGCGTACTGCTGCAGTGTGATTTAAAACGGTGGTAGGGTTCCATCTCCATCCATGGCAGTTCTGGATGTTTTGTGTGTGTTTCAATGTCTGTGTATGGAGCAATGCATTATGGGCTACTCACTCGCAGTACATTACAAATGCCCTACTTTGGCAATCCTGCTGATGTCAGTCATTGTGAAATACACCTTTGGGGAAAGTTTTTTCTAGTAATCCCTGTGGTGTGTCCTATAACAGCTCCATGCTGTAGTGTGATATAGACCTCGGTCAGGAGTTCTATACCTACACATGTCAGTTGTGGATGTTTTGTGTGTCTGTGTAGGGAACAATGCATTTTAGGCTAGTCACTCGCAGTACAGTTGACATGCCCTAGTTCGATAATCCTGCTGATGTCATTCATTGTAAAATGCACCTTTGGGGAAGATGCACTTCAGTAATGTCCATGTTGTGTACTATAACTGCATAGTGCTGTAGTGAACTAAACTAGTTAGGTAGGGGTTCTACTCCCCAACATGATGTGCGTGTTTGTAACTCATATCCTGTGTAGAGGTGATTGTGAGTGTGGGCAATGTGGAGGGGGTTTTGCTTATTTCATTTATGGTGGCCCTACTATATATCACAATGTCAGCCATACAGGGATAACAGATGTAAATTAGCTGAGAGGCTGGGGTGCAAAGTCATACCCATACATGTGACATCAAGGCCAGCCAATCACAGTTAGCAACCCCACTGTGCCTTCACATGTGACTCACAATGGACATACCATGCCTGACAACATGCCCTGCATGGACAGATGACATTGACATCAGGGAATGTTGTTAGCATGCTATCAATGTAGGTGCAGGGTAAACCTGATGCCCATTACCAGTTCCTCTCACAGATAGACAAGACTGGCACATCTGATGATAATCTGTGTTCACAACATGGGCCAGACACCCAAGGTACAGTTCCACATGTCACTGTACATGCATGTGGGAGGTGTGCACATCCTAGACACCATCCATATCATGGACTAAGGGACACATACATGACAAGTGATGCACAGCATTGGCCATACACAATAGTCACCTAGGTGACTGGATGAGGGATGCAATACCCACCTGTGTGGGCAAATGCAGAAACTACATGCCTGAGCCATAATGCAGGCCATTGTCATGTGGCCTGATACCAAGGTGTACCCATCACCTACCCTTGTATAGCCTGCTGGCACTGTTGACCACCACACACCTGTGCAGACATGCATCCATGCATGTCAGAACTGGCTCCCTGTGTGTTTGTGTGTGTGTTATATGGTGCGTATGTCCACATCCACACTCTCTACAACCCCCCAAGGCACAGTGAAGCATGCTGTCTGATGTCTGACACCTCCTCATACTCATTGCCCATACGACCTCCGTATGACCCATGTGGTGCATGTGATACCTGCACATTGATGTGTTGTGGCAATCCCACTAGTGATGAATTGCACTCCTGGCCCTGCCTAGTGTGTCGATGTGTGTGTGTGTGTGTCCCTGTCTGAGTGTGCCTGTGTTGACGCTGGCACCTGTTCATGCAGACAGGCACGTGCAAGTCACCTACTGTATATCTACTGTATCCCAGTTGCAGATGTCACTCACCATCACATATATGTTCTGAGTGCTCCACAGCAGGTAACCCATGTGGCAAATCCAATAACTGCATTGAACTGTGATAGCACTACATAGTTGCCGGGGGGTTGATATCCTGTGCTGGTAGGTGTATGACACAGACATGCTTCAGTTTTACTCTCGCACCCCTCCCTGACATGTATTCGCCTCTGTCTGCCTCCCCCACTCCCTCTCTGGTGGATGTGGAGACCCACACCTACTTTGCTTAGGCAACAGCATGTGTATGTTAAGTGATGCTGATGATCAGCTGATGGCCTCTGCATGAATTGCAGCCCTCCCTTAGCTGATTGCATGTGGAACAGCTGTGGTAACATTCCCATAGCCAATTGCATGGAAACACACTCCAATACCTGGAAACATCATGGTGGTGTTGGCCCTTTTCTGTCACTGTGAGCAGGAACTAGATCTGTTATTTGGGAAACAACATCTCAGATGGATTGGGGATTTACCTCTAACAACATACACTGTGGAAAGAGGGCAACAAACAGGAGGGGGATGTGCCTGACCTGACTACAGACTGTAAGTGCTGCTATACTGCATTTGGAGTAATGTTCGTTTAACAGTGTTTGTCTGGATATGCCTGTCATACATGTCGCAATACCTGCCATGTCAGTTCCATGTATATGAGGAATCCCCATCTGCAGGGTCATCTGCAGACTGGGCAGTGTTGTGCCTTTGGTCTCATGTGCTAGCCACGGTGCATCTATCTGCAGAATGCAGAAGGTAGTGTAAGAATTGCAGTCTGTAGATGGTGAAAGCCGGGACAGTTACTGACTTCATATCCCTCATTGGACATATGTTGCAACAAACCCCATAACAATGATATATTTATGAGGTTATCACAGCAACATGTCTATACTGGCCCTGTGTATGTGCTGTCAGCCACACCTCTGTCAACCTTTGTACATATGTCGTGCATGAAGTGGTACATATGTGCTGTACACCATACATAGTGTCATCATATCTGATAAAAAGCCAGTGATATGTCAGATAGCTACACATGTCATGTACAGTAGGGGCTATATTACATGACATAATCTGACATTCTGTGGATGTTTGTACAGTAATAAGGTCTGTGTAGTGATGGCGAAGGTTGGCAGTGTGTGTATTGTTAATATGTACCTTAGCCTGTGTACAGACTGTGGTGAATGTCATTGTTCTAGCTCCCCTTCTATCTGATGTTACACGCTGCCACACTGTATGGTACCATTTTGGCATACATGTTTGTAGGGCCATACATACACATGTCCCATACCACAGACAGCCATCAGAACAAACTGTGTAGTGGCCCGATATATGTAGGGTCATTCTGTGAGTGGCACATATGAGGGTGGTGTAGCACAGATAGTCCATATACTGTAATATTATGCTAGCTTACCATATGTGGATGTGGCTGTGTTTACATTGGTTGTGGTTATGCACTTTCACACAGGAGTATCATACCCTGTGCAGTGACATGGTTGTTGAGCCTGCTATATATGCAGGTACATGTGCATTCCCCCATATGAGATGTAGGTCAGTGTTGTGCCAGTCTGCCTGTAGCCTGCACAGTGCATTGTTACATGCCTAGTAGCTTAGTGTACTTACCCAATAAGATGTCATGTGCAGATACTTGCCAGGTCTACCACTGCCGGGCCTCCCTTAAATGTCATGTATGTCAGACAGAGCAATGGGATGCTGTACAGATGTATGTCAATATCTAGTGGTTGTATGTGTCCAGGGCACCCCTGCACCAGCAGTCATTATATGTCAAGCCAGACAGGAGTGTGTGAATCCAAAACCTATGGTGGCATATGTATACCAGTCGTTATGTGTTATACCCATCTACATGGCTGTCTACATCCATATTGTCAGGCCTGGTACACATGTTGTGCACTAAGGTATTATGTGTATACCTCTGGACTGTACATTGTGTGTCCAAAGTTCCACTTATATTGGCCAATATCTCTGCTGTACTCCACATGGGCATTACATGCTAGCGGCGGTAATTTACAATGATTTTCTTGGGATGTCTGTCAGTAGCCAATGGCACACATGTCATAAGCAGATGTGACCTTCCACACACACAATGTCTGTGAAGAAAATCCCAATGACAGTAGAAATAGTCTAGTAATATACCTGCTATACATAGCTGACATCCCCTTGCACAACGACTTTGGGACTATAGGGGCTGGGGTATGGCTACACTCCATGTCCAGGACATATGGTGGAAATATATGCACATATACTTATCCAGATAGATATATGTATATGATTAAACATGTGTAGCACTTCCAATTAAATCCGTCATGGCAACCACCCACTATGAATCCCTACATCATGGGGGCATGGTCCCTTTACATTTCCTGTGTGATGGACATTCTTCCTGTGTATGGCCATCAGTGTTACAGACAGCAGGTAGCAAAACCACTTACAGGAGAACCTGCACACTCAGGGCAGCCACATATTTGCAGGAAGATCGGGAACCACAGACAGACTATGAGTAGAATTGCTATATGCTTTGTATAGTACTGGTGTTACAGGGTGTGTGTACATACTAGTTCACCTTGGAATGCAGTCTGTCTGCATAGCTCACTACTGTGGGCCTATCCTCTTGCTGGACAGAGGTATGCCTATCATGTGTTGTCCGTCCACCACACAGGTCCTGTGTCAGCTATTACACTGGCAGTGTGTGTGTGTTGCATCTATCAGTACATGGCTACATCCATTTCTGTTCCTAACCTCAATTCCCTGACTAAGGGTATATTGCAGACTATCCTGTAACACCAGCACCTTGCTTAGTGTATGGCAACACTGTTCCACATATGTGCCTGTGTTCCAGCCTCTGACCTCCATCTACATACCAAGCTTTGCACATATGTCATGCTGTTGGTGGTTGTTCTGTAGTGGGCTGTGAGTATATCACACTGCCATTGCTGCCATTAGTCCCTGCTGTTGTATCCCCCACACATACAGTGGGGCTGGGGCCATATATGTGTGGGCGTCACCTACACAATACATGTGTGCCCTAATGCACTCCAGAAGCCAGTGTATGTAACAGTGGTATATGGGCCTGTATTATGGAGTCTAGGTGGGGAGCACCATAAATGACCTAGGCTATTAGAACATGTGGAGGTATCAGTGGTGAGCTGCAGCAAGGTATCTGGATGTACAGTACCGTATACTTCACCTATATTTACTTTACTTACATGAATTGGGGTACTGCAAGCCTACTGCCTCCTGCCATACAGACTGTTTTGTTTGTTGGTGTGCTCGTGATGGTGTCAGTTATGCCTTGTTATGTACCAGTTACAACCCATGTGATCACATAACGTCTTTACCACCTACTGAGTTTGTACAGAGTGTAGATAGAGGCTGCTGAACTACACACCTGCAGTACATACTGTTGATTGTTTGGTATCCTGTGGCCCAGCCTGTCTTCACTAATGTACAATTTGAAAGGCATGGCCTGGACAGCAACAGTCGTGAACCTTTCCAGACTACTGTATTAGTGTAACTGTTTCACAGTTGAAGTTCTCTGTTTATATGGTTGTCAATGTCTGAACAGCTATATGACATGGCATGTAGAACTGCAATAGTGCACAATTACAGGTTTCCCATTTCTGCAAACCTGTGTGTGGCATCTTTCCTATGACCTTTCTATGAGTATATGTTGCAGGCAACGATTGACATTTGTATAGGTGGCCTATACAGTGTCCAGTTGTTCAGGTGTTAACTGTAAGCATAGTGGCTGTTCCATATTGTGTGCACCTTTTACATATGTATCATACTGTACATATATCTGTGTGTGCATGTGTAGTCACATGTGTATATATATATATATATATATATATATATATATATATATATATATATATATATATACATATCTGTGTCTGTGTATCTGTATCCTGGGGATGTTGATGGCTTCCACATATTACATGTCCTATGGGAGGCAGACTGTACTTAGTAGTGTATTGCAGGGTGCACGTGTTTGGCTGTGGGGGATGCCTATTTGTACCAGACGTATAGTGTGTGGGGCCTCTCAACCCCATTTACAGTGCATGTGGACATATGTGTATTTGTTAATCTGCCATTGCTATCTACAGATGTATGGTCACATATACCTATATAGATATATACATCTGCTAACGTATATATAACCATGTCCATATATACTTACATATATATCTGCCAACACATATGTAACATGCTGTGTATATGCAGATATATAGGTGTAGACACATGTATGTGTCAATTTGATTTAGGCATATGCATGTATATATGTGCATATATATTTATATCTGTATATATATATATATATATATATATATATATATATATATGTACATATATAGATATGTTGTATCTGTTTAGTTATTAATATCATTACACACACAGACATCTAGGTGTTGGTATACATTCTCTGTACTGTTGCATGACAGGACTGGATGATATGTTTCTGGAAACATTGAATATCTTTGTGTCTGTCATGGCTTAGTGGTAAATCACTTTGTATATGGAGTGTAGGGTCCTGGATTCGATCCTTGCAGAGGCAAGTTATTTTGTTGCTGGGCAGAACACGGGCCATTGGATACAGAGTGATTAAGGCACTTTAAAGCAGTTGTACACGGGTTTGTGTGGAGCTAAGCACTGCTAACCTCCAGTTACAGTTTCCCATACTCTGTTAGTTTTTAAATTGCTTAACCTGTGTAGGCATAGCTTACCTGCACAAGCAAGCTTAAACCCGCTTACAAGTGCCTACTCCTGCTTATTCCTGCACTTCTTCTTCTTCTTTTGGATTTTCCCAGTTAGGGGTCGCGACAGTGGATCATCTGTCCGCTCATGATTGGCAGTGGAGTTTTACGGTGTCAAGTTGCCAGCCCGATGCCCAACCTTCCACAGAAGGCACACACATGCACACACTCACACCTAGGGCCAATATAGAGCGTCCAATCCACCTACTGCATGTCTTTGGGATGTGGGAGGAAACCAGAGCAGGGAGGACATGCAGACTCCACACAGAAGGCACACCAGCCGAGGATTGAACCGGAGAACCTCTTGCTGTGAGGCGGCAACGCTAACCGCTGCACCACCGCAGCCGCTCATGATTGGCAGTGGAGTTTTACGGTGTCAAGATGCCAGCCCGAGCACAAAGAGGGCAAGACAGTAGAGGAAATAGCTAGGCATGTGCAGGAAGGGTGTAGGAAAGGTCCATAGCTGCCCATTTCTTCTACAGCAACAGTTGTGCATATACACTGAATTTGGAGGTTGATTTGGAGCCTCAAACCCCTGGGAGAGGGGTGAGGACAGCACAAATTCATTGTGATGCCAATTAGACCAGATTACATATGTCCAGTGGACATGTGTGCAAAATGGACAGCTATGTATGGGGCGTGATTTTTTTGTGGGAACAGATTGCCGTTTTATTTCTCAGGTGAGAGTGGGATGTTGGGGAGGGGTAGTAGGTATAATTGGAGAGGTAGGCTGGGTAGGTTAACAGACAAGACAAACAAGACGCATACAGGGGCATTATATGACACATGTGGGGGTAAACACCTTGGACGGGGAGGGGTGTTTGGAAGTCGCAAGCCCATGAGCCCCCAAATGGGAATAGTGGGACTGAGGTCCCCACCCATGGGCAGTCACCACTGCACCTTCACAGCCCCAAAGGTGGCTGTGCTGGGGGCTGTGTAGGAAGGGCAGGCTCACCCTCTAATTGTGCCACTCGGCCCTCAAGTTGGCGTAGCCAGGCTCGAAACCCCAGATCGAGCTCCCTACACACCACGGCCTGGGCATGATGACGGGTGACAGGTTCCCCTCTGCACCCGCTCCTGGGGGGGCGAGCCCCATCCTCTGAAGTGGTTCCACCAGAAGGTGGCACAAGGCCCATGGGGGGGGGAGGTCCCAGGCTGAGCCCCAGATGTGCTGGTGCCCGGTGCCATGGCCAGCTAAGGTGGGACAGGTGGGTCCGCTGGGACTGGCGTTCCCATACGAGCTATGTTGTAGCAGGTTTATGACAGATATGGGTTAGTAACAGTCAACAGCATTCAGGATTAGTTATATCAGCATGCATAGGTATTCCCATTAATCTGAAAGTTATGCCATACCTGTGTTGTAGAGTAGATGTGAAAAGTGGAGGTGTAGGTGGGTAGGTGGAGGGGGGGACATTTTAACTGTATAGTAGGGCATTAGACTGATTGGTGGGGGAGCAGTAGTGCAGGTTTGCAGGGTGTTGGGATATGTATGCAAGGCAGGACAGGAGGTGTCAGTGTCAGTAGTTGGTGTAGGGGTCTGGAGTGTTGGGGGGTGGCGGACTTCGCCAGGTGGTGATCCAAGTGTGCTTGGGTTTTCCCTTCATGTGTTTTTACATGTGCAGTCTGGGAGAGCTGCGGTAATACACCTGGGTTGGGGGTTCCAAATTCTGCCATTATAGC